>NW_027100731.1:275506-285506 GCF_040412425.1 Macrobrachium rosenbergii
GCAACTCATTGAGTTTCAAAGAGCGTCTTTTCACTTCACTTCACTCAGTTTTAGTGCCTCTACACTTCAGAGAGCGTCCTCACACTAAACGGGTTTGGGCCTTAAATACACACATCATTAATGGACATATACAAGACAATGGTAACACTTAAAATTAACCTGGACATACACAAGACAATGGTAACACCTTAAAATTAACCTGACATACACAAGACAATGGTAACACCTTAAAATTAACCAATAACACATACTAAAATAAACAGAAATCACCTTTAACCACTCTTTTAATCAAAGACGACACCGAAGAAAAACCTGCAAATCACGACATTTAACATCTTAATCTTAAGTACTTAATCCTAAATTATTTCATAAACAAAAACACCTGACACAACATTATTACAACACACCTGAAACCTGTACATTCAATAAATTTATAGGATTAATCAAATCAATTAATATAAGTATATACAAAAACAACTTTACGAAGAACAAAAAGGTTTTTCTCAAATCAACCTATCGATCAGTCACTGATGCGTGATAGTGCATCAAAACAACATTACTTTTTGCCTGGAATGTGTAAAAAGCTAAAATTCCATTCCTGGAGCAAGGCTCCAACGCATCAACCGTTGATTTTTATTCCTAAACCTGTTCAAGAAAACCAACGGATTATGATCCGTTAATATTTTAATAACATAGAGGATAAATATACCTGAAAATGATTAACAGCTAAAATTAATCCCAAAGTCTCTTTTCTACAGTCGAGTATTTCCGTTGTGCCGGGGATAACTTTTTGGAGAAATAGGCAACAGGATGAGATACTCCATGAGCATCTTCCTGCAACAAAAACTGCTCCAACCCCAACATCACTCGCATCAGTAGCAAGCGAAAAAGGAACGTCAAAATCAGGAGCTTTCAAAATAGGGAAATTCATTAGGACCTGCTTAAACTTTTCAAAGGCAATCATTAGTCCATACAAAAGTTATTCTTACGTAATAAATTAAGGGGCTCAGCGAAAGAAAACTTAACAAATCTGTAATACCCTACTAAACCAAGGAACTTTCTGACATCCCTGCGACACTTCGGTATTTCAATATGTCTAATAGAGTCTACGTTTGCCTGTTTTGGAGCCACTTTCCCAAATCCTACTTCGTGACCCAAATATACAACCTTTGCTTTGGCAAACTCACTTTTTAGGTTTATAACCAAACCAGCTTTCCTAAGTACCTGAAATAAAGCCTTAATACGTTTAAGATGGGTGTCCCAGTCATCACTATAAATTACAATATCATCAATATAAACAACACACCCCTCTAAACCTTGGACCAAAGTATTCATTAACCTTTGAAAGGTTGCAGCGGCATTCTTCATCCCAAAAAAAATTACTTTAATTAAGATACAAACGCTGACAAATCCCGTGCCCGTTTGGACAGCGGAACTTGCCAATACCCCTTTAACAAATCAAATTTAGTTATATATTTTGAATTCCCTATCCTGTCAATACAGTCCTCTATCCTGGGTAAAGGATAACTATCAGGCTTTTGACCTCGTTGACTTTGCGGTAATCAAAACAAATGAATTGACCATCCTGTTTCTTTACCAAAACAACAGGTGAAAACGGGTTCGATTGTCGTAACATATAATCAACCTCTTTATCCACAACATCATTTTTTTAAATGGATTTAACCTGTAAGGGGATTGTTTTACCGGAGTTGCGTTACCCACATCCACATCATGTTCAAGGACAGTGGTCTGTCCTGGAACATCCGAAAATAAATCCTTATAACTAAAAACTAACTTTTTCAAAGATCCCTGTTCTACTAAATTCAAATGTGAAACCATTTCTGAAAAATTTTCTAAAGAATGTTCATTATCACTCGGCACCATCAAAACAATCATCATCAAAATTACTCACGTCTGGAAAAGAAAAAGAATTAATACCATTACACTTTGTAGTATTACCAACTAATGCCACGGGAATAACTTTGTCACGACCTTTATAAGCTTTTAACATATTTATGTGACACAGCTGGTAGGGTCTCCTCCTTTCAGGAGTTTCAACTAAATAATTAACATCACTTAATTTCTTTAAAATTTTCCACGGTCCTGAAAATGAAGCTTTTAAAGGGTTTCCTGGAATGGGAAGCAATACCAAAACATTATCACCCACTACAAAATTACGCTCCTTAGTCTTTCTGTCAAAAAAGTATTTCATTTTCTTTTGGCTACACAATAAATTTTCACCAGCAAACTTCCAAGCCTTCGTTAATTTATCACCCAAATTACTAACATAATCTAATAAATTTATATCAAGAACCACATCCAAAGGACCACGCACACAATGACCAAAAATAAGGCTAAAAGGTGAAAATCCTAAAGATTGACTCGGCACTGACCGAAATGCAAATAATAAATAAGGTAGTTCCTTATCCTATCTGGAACCATTAACCAAACAATATTTTTTTATCATAGACTTCATGTTTTGATGAAATCGTTCCAGAACACCTTGACTTCCAGGATGGTACGGAGAAGAAGTCACATGTTTAATTTTAATTCAGCCATCTTCTCCTAAATAATTTACTCAGAAAATTAGACCCACAATCGGACTGAATTACTTTGGGCATTCCGAACCTGGTGAAAAATTCAATTAATACTTCAACAATTTTAACAGTTTTACATTTCGTAGTGGTATTGCCTCAGGATATCGAGACATCCTATCCATAATTGTTAAAATATACTGATTGCCACTACGAGTTTTCGGCAGAGGACCAACCACGTCAATAATTACCTCACTGAACGGTTCAGAGACAACAGGAATAGGATGTAATGGTGCCTTTGGAATTGGTTGATTAGGCTTCCCGACCTTTTGACATGCATCACAACTATTTACAAATTTTTAACATCATCTTTCATCTTAGGCCAAAAATAACTTTCACACAATTTACGAGTGGTTTTAAAAACACCAAAATGACCAGCCAAACCATTTTCATGAGCCAATGTCATTAACTCCTTTCGATAAACAAAATGAACCATAATCTGTTTAACAAATTCACAACCTGTGTTAATGGCATCAAAAGGTCTACTTATTCTGTACAAAATATTATTATCTTAAATCGAGGGACAGTCTAATCAGTAATTTCGCCAGACTAAATTGGCAGGTCTTTAAAATCTGCTTTCTGAGCTGTAATAAGTTCCTTAGTAGTCCAATTAAGTTTATTATCCAACACACCACTATCTACAACTAAGCTATCACTACGATCTAAACTACTCAAATCAACATCAACTACCGACTCGGCCGAGTCAACACTACTAGCCTTCGATCGAGTGACTACAGATATTTCATTACCGGAACTTAATACAATAGGGAAAGTTTTATTTATTAGGGCGACATCATTCCCTAACACCAAATCCACATCTTTAATAGGAAATTTATCAATAATGGCCAGTTTTAAATAACCTGAAAAAGACGGGCATGATAAATAAAAACTCTCAACCGGGTAAGACCTGACCGTATCTGGAAAACCACTTAACAAAACATATTCCTTATTTGAACATTCTAAATCAATAGGTAAAGATTCTCTGAGAATTAAAGACTGAGCAGTCCCAGTGTCACGCAAAATTTTAACCTTTCTTTGCTCAGTCGAATTCTCAGAGCGGACAAAACCATTAGATAAAAAATTCTGAAAAGGAGCCAGTGACTTATTGCCTAGTCATTGATTATTAGAGTTCTCAGCCACTGACTCGTTCTCATTCCTTCGAATGGCCATTACCGGTCGTCTTTCGGTCCTTTGTGACCTTTTAAATGCATAACACATGCTCTTGACGTGTCCCTTCTTATGACAGAAGAAACAAGTCAAAGTTCTCAACTTCTCCGGGTTATCTGTGGTCTGCCTATTATAGCTGTTAACAGGAGTAGTACGAGAACCATAATTAACATTAGGCCTATTATACCTGTTCTGATTACTATTCCTGTTAACTCTCACCCAACCAGATTTCTCATTTCTGGTACTTCCCTATCACATTTTTATGAGAGAGGAATTACTCATCACTTGCAATAGCCACCTCCTGCAAAGTTTCTAATTTTAACTCTTCGAGGTGTACCTTCACCTCATTAGGCACGGACCTTTTAAACTCTTCAACCAAAATCAATTCTTTTAATTTCTCAAAGTCCGTCACCTCCTTAGACTTTAACCAGTCGCCAGCAAATTGCTCTTTAGCCCTGGCGAACTCTACAAAAGTCTGCCCTCTTTCCTTCTGTAAATTACGAAAGCGTTGTCGGTAAGCTTCCGGTACCAACTCGTAAACCTTCAAAACTATGGCCTTCACAGAATCATAATCTGAGGACAGATCTGCGTCCAAAGTAACGTAAACTTTCTGGGCCTTACCTAACAATTTACTCTGAATAAGAGTGGTCCAATACTCTTTTGGCCACTCCAACCTTGAGGCTATTCTCTCAAAAGAAACAAAAAACTCTGCCACGTTGACTTCCTGAAAATTTGGGACTAACTTTAGAGCTTCAGTTAGATTAATACAAGGCATTACAGACACATTATGTTGGGAAGAAGAAGAACCCCTATTACTCAATGCTTGCATAGCAAGTTCGTGCTCTCTCTCTCTCTCTCTCTCTCTCCTCAGCCTTCAACCTTTGGAGATCTATTTCCATTCTTTTCAACTGAATCTGCCTATCTAAAATTTCTACTGACACCGCTTCCTCCACCTGCCTAGTCTCTGGTTTACCTTCTGCCTTCATCACCTTAACCTTTTCATAAACATTAAGAAGCAACAAGCCCTTCCTAACAGACCCAAGATTTTCAATTTCAAAAAATTCTGCTACACTCTCTAAATCAGGCTTATTCAAGTCTGCCAACCTGTCCTGCCACCCCTCTCCACTCA
Source organism: Macrobrachium rosenbergii (assembly GCF_040412425.1). Classification (NCBI taxonomy): domain Eukaryota; kingdom Metazoa; phylum Arthropoda; class Malacostraca; order Decapoda; family Palaemonidae; genus Macrobrachium; species Macrobrachium rosenbergii. The sequence continues at coordinate 280,397 of NW_027100731.1, forward strand.
AGAGCTCCGGGATATTCAAATCAGCCATAGTAAATTAATTACACACAAGTAAATATATAAATGTATCTCACAAAATATACCCAAAAACAAACCAATACACTGAGCACCAATAACTACACAAATATCCTACCACGTTCAAAAAAAATTATAAACACCGATCAACACAAAAATATAGGAGAGAAGGTATTACTATGCTGCAAACACCCCAAAAATCCACTCTATACACTCAAGTGACTACAGGATCCGATAAATCCTGGCAAAAGGTCGCCAAATGTTATGGGCCCACGCCCATCAAACATACACAAGTCTCTTAAAATACAAATAAAGTCACTAACAACCAAGTCCACAATAGGTGGAATGGCAGCAACAGAATGTACAGAGATGGAATCAAGGAGGATAAAAAAAATGTGAAAATAAAACCTTAATATTTAATACAAACTTTTAGAAAGAAATGACCACTGAGCCTCTTACAAAATACATTAAATAAACACAAAAATCAACCACACACTGAAAACATCGAATAACAAACACACTTACACCAAATTAAGACAGACTATGCAATTTCACTTTAAAGAGAGGGCCCTGAAAGTAATAGAATGTCGAAAAGACAGAATAGCCTAACTTATTACAGACTAAACATTTATGAAAAAAAAAATTGCTTCCCTTAAGTGAGCTCTAAACAGTGAAGTAGGCAAACGCAGCCTTCAAATCACGGGTCGAGGGGAATAATATAATTTCGAGACCTTACCAAACGTAAGAGAGGTCCCCTTGTCAGTAATAACTAAACCAAGGGCGTAGACTGAAGAATAAATCACTTTAACGTCGCAAGACGATCAACGGACACGGCCGTCCGACAGGTAATCACACCTTACCAGTTGGCAGAGAGGTCCCCTTGGCAATAACTGGACCAAGGGCGCTGACTGAAGATAAATCAATCTCCCGAAGGAGGACAGCAGCAGCAACTGAAGACAGGTAATCTCGAAATCCAATCAAAATAATCCAGATAAGGCAGGCCCTCACAATGATAATGGTCCAGAAAACAACTGACCAGACCAGGAGAAACAGCGCCGAATACAGCTCCGGACGAGAAGCCAAAACCACACGTGAAAATAAAACAAGCTCATTGTAATTAAAACTAAACAACAAGTCAGAAATGTCGGGGAGGAGGAAACAGGGTCATTACGTTCCAAAAAAATAAGTACTGCCAAAGTGGCTTATTCAAAACAAATTAATTTACGTTAAATTAAACACATACTGACAATATATATATATATATATATATATATATATATATATATATATATATATATATATATATATATATATATATATATATAAAAAAATAAATTTATTTACTTATTTATTTTTTTATAATTTTTATTTATATATTTATTTTTATTTCCTTATTTATCTTTATTTATATATTTTTATTTATTTAATTTCATATATTTTTTTTCAATTTATTTATTTTCATTTATTTATTTATATTTATTTGTTTTTATTTATTCATTTTTATTTTTATATTTATTTTTATTTATTTATTTCTTTTATTTATTTTTTTCATTTATTTATTTTTATTATGTATTTACTTTAATATTTTGTTATTTATTTACTTATTTTTATTTATTTATTTTTTTATTCATTTATCTTTATTAATTTATTTCTTTATTTATTTTCATTTATTTATTTATTTATTTTTATTTATTTTTTCATTTATTTTCATTTATTTATTTATTTATTTTTATTTTTATTTTTATTATTTTATTTATTTTTATTTAATTTTTTCTTTTATTTATTTATTTTTAATTATTTATTTATTTATTTTAATTTTAATTCATCATTTCATTTTTTTATTTATTTTTATTTATTTATTTATTTTTATTTATTCATTTATTTATTTTTTTATTTATTTTCCTATATTTTTATTTATTTTTTTACTTTTATTTATTTATTTATTTATTTTTATTTATTTATTTTCATTTATTTATATTTATTTATTTATATATTTTTATTTATATATTTCTTCTTATTTTTTATTTATTTATTTATTTTTATATAAATATTTATTTTTATTTATTTATTTTCATTTATTTATTTCACTTTATTTTTAATCGTTTATATTAATTTTTATTTATTTGTTGATTTTTAAAATTATTTTTAGGCATTTTTTTTATTTAGTTCTACTTAATTTCATTTATAAATTTATTTATTTTTAATATTTATTTTCATTTATTATAATTTATGTTTATTGATTTTTATTTATCTTTTTCCATATATATTTGTTATTTTGATTCAGTTCATAATATTTTTCATTTACTTACTTTTATTTATATATCTTAATTTCATTTATAAAAATTTTTTATTGATTTATTTTAAATAAAAATGTTATAATTAAATTTAATAAAATTTTTTATTTTTATTTTTAATTTTTATTTGTTTATTAATATTCATTTTTATCTATTTATTTTTATTTATATTTACTTAATTATTGAAGTAAAAATCAACTTAAATGACCTAAAAAAAAAGGAATAAAAATGAAATATGAAAGTTTTAGAAAAATATGTCAATATGTCAATTTTGAGTACAATATTATTATGAATTTTGCTCTATTTATGATGGATGAGTTCAGTTTAACTTTTAACTGAAAATTTATAAAGAAGTTCTATTTAAAAAAATTAAAAATATAATCAATAAATAAATGAAAATTCAAAAAAAAAATCACCTAAAATGGAAAATGAATATATCATATAAAAAGCTTAAAAAAATTAAATTTTAATACAATATTTAAAAAATTTTGCCTAAATTTTTTTCGTGAATGATTTTTAGTTCAACCTTTTCTGATATATTTTTATTATTATTTACTATTGTTTTTTTTATATTTGTATTTGTAATTTTTATATTTAATTCAAATTACAAATACCATTTATTTACCAATGAAGAAAATTATGATACAAGTAAATAATAAAAACAAAAACAATAATTAAATAAAAAATTAAATAAAATCAAAACAAAACATATGAAATGAAATAAGATGAAAATTAAAACAAACACGTTGAAAATAAGTGTAAAAATAATACAAAGGATTAATATAAAAGATTGTATTATTCTTAATTTTTTTCAAATTAAAACAAACTTAAAGCTTTTATTTTTCATTCTTTTGTCTTTTTTAAGTCATTTTTGAAGTTGATTTTTTACTTAAATATTGAATGTTTTAAAAGAAACTTTTTATATAATTCTGTTAAACTAAAATCAGTCATAGAAAGAGGACGAAACTCACAAAAAATATTGTATTCAGATTTAAATATTTTTGACACTCTTTACATATTTCATTATTTTTAATTTATTAATGATTTTTAAATTGATTTTTGACTGAAATCTCGAATGTTTATAACAGCATTTTTGTATAAAAAACGTATATGACCTTTTAGCCTTGAGTTTTACCTTGATTTTTTTTCATAAAACTTTGCCTAAAGAACATATCAGTGAACGGTAAAGTAAAATCAGTCATCAAATAGAGGGCAAAACTAAGAAAAATATCGTAATCAAATTGAATTTTTTTTACTTTTAACATATTTCATTTATTTTCCTTTTTTTAATGTTTTCCAAATTGATTTTTGTCTTAAATCATGAAAGTTTTTTGTTGTTTTTTGAAGTCGATTTTTAACTTATATATTGAGTTTTTTTATATAATGTTGTTGTAATATATCAGTAAACGATACTAAAATTATTCGTCAAAAAGAGGGCAAAACTCCAAAAAAATTATTGTATTCAAATTGAAATATTTTTGAAACTGTTTACGTATTTCATTTATTTTCGTTTTCTTAATGATTTTTTAAATTGATTTTTGACTGAAACCTTAAATGCTTTTATCAGTATTTTTCATACATACTTCATTTATTTTTCTTTTTATAATGATTTTAAATTGATTTTTGTCTTAAATCATGAATGTTTTTTAGTTGATTTTTGAAGTTGATTTTTTTACGTTTTTTTAAACCCGGTTATAAGAACTAAATTAAACTAAATTCATTGATCATAAAGAGGGAAAAAATCCCAAAAATATTGTATTCAAAATTAACATATTTTCTAAAAGTTATTACGCAACAATTTTCCCCCTTTTTTTAGGTGATTTTTGAAGTTGATTTTTTAGATAAATATTGATTGTTTTTTTTAACGGAATTTTTTATATATATAATTCCGTTATAATAATGTATTTGTAAACGGTAAACTAAAATTAGTCATCAAAAAGAGGGTAAAACTCCCCAAAATTGTATTGTAATTGAAATATTTTAAAACTTCTAAGATATTTCTTATTTTCCGTTTCTTAATGATTTTTTAAATTGATTTTTGACTGAAATCTTGACTGCCTTTATCAGTATTTTTGTATACAAAACGTATGATCATTTACTTAATTTTATCTGCATTGTTTTTTAACGGAGATGTTTTTTCCATAAATCTTTGTTATGAGAATATATCCTTAAAAGGTTAACTAAAAATCAGTCTTCAACAAGAATAAAGATCACGAAATATATCAAGATTTCAGTCAAATATCAATTTAAAAATCATTAAGAAATTAAAAATAATGAAATATGTAAAAGTTGTCAAAATATTTAAATCTGAAAACAATATTTAGAGTTTGCCTCTTTTTTATGACTGATTTTAGTCAGAGAAATATATATAAAAATGTCCGTTAAAAACATCCAATATTTAAGTAAAAAACCAAATTCAAAAATGACTTAAAAAAAGACAAAAGAATGAAACAAAAGCTTGAGGTGTTTTTTAATTTGAATAAAAAATTAAGAATAATTCAATCTTTTATATTAATCCTTTTTATTATTTTTACATTTATTTTTCAACGTGTTTGTTTTAATTTTCATCTTATATTTCAGTTCATATATTTAGAGTTTGATTTATTTATTTTATTTATTTATTGTTTTTTTTTACATACTTATATCATAATTTTCTTCATTGGTGAATAAATGGTATTTGTCATTTGAATTAAATATAAAAATTAGAAATACAAATATAAAACAACAATGGAAAATAATAATAAGAATATATCAGAAAACGTTGAACTAAAATCATTCACGAAAAAGGAGGGAAAATTCCCTGA
>NW_027100731.1:350478-352978 GCF_040412425.1 Macrobrachium rosenbergii
AAATAAAACAAAAATTTATTTTTAAAAAAATAAATTTATTTATTTTTTATTTATTTTAATTAAATTTATTTAAATTTTATTTATTTTTAATTAAATTTATTTGTTTATTTATTTAATATTTAAAATTTTTTATTTAATTAAAATTGAATAAATAAATGAAAATAATTAATTAATTTAAATTTAAATATTTATTTATTTTAAATATTTATTTAAAAAACAACAACAAAAATTTAAATTAATAAATAAATAAAATAATTTTTAAATAATTAAAAATTTTTAAAACTAAATAAAATGAAAAATAAAAATAAAATTAATTAAAAAAAAAAATAAATAAATAAAAATAAATATAAATTTATTTAAATAAAATTTAAATAAAAATAAATAAATAAAAATAAATTAAATAAAAATAAATAAATAAATTTAAAATAAATTTTTAAATTTTAAATAAAAAATAAAAATAAATTTTAAAAATATTTTTTTTTTTAAATAAAAATAAATAAATAAATAATTAAAAATAAATTTATAAAAATAAATAAATAATTTTTTTAAAATAAATAAATAAAAATTTTTTTTAAAAATTTTTATTTAAAAAATTTATTTATTAATTTATTTTAAATAAATTTTTTATTTATTTAAATTAAAATAATTAATTTTTAATTATAAATTTTTAATAAATTGTTTTTATTTTTAAAAATAAATAAAAATAAATTATTTAAAAATTTATTTTAATTTATAAATAAATAAATAAAAATAAAAATAAATAAAAAATAATTTAAATAAAAATTAATAAATAAATTTTATTAAATTTAATTTTTTTATTTATTTAATAAATAATTAAATAAAAATTTTAAAATTAAATAATTTAAAATAAACAACAGATTGTTTAAAAAATAAAAAAAATAATTAATTAAAATTAAATATTTTATATCAAATAAATAAATATTTATAAAAAATTAATTTTTTTAATTTATAAATTATTTAAAATAAATTTTATTTTTTAATAATTTAAATAAAAATAAATTGTTTAAATAAAAATTTAAATTTTAAATAAATTTTTTTATTTAAAAATAATTTTTTAAAATAAATTTTTATTTTGTTTAAAAATTTTTATTTAAAAATAAATAAAAAAATTTTTTTATTTATTTAATATTTTTTATTTAAATTTATTTTTAAACAATTTTTTTAAATTTTATTTATAAATTTTTATTTAAATAAATTTATTTAAATATTTAAAAAATTTTAATTTTTTAAATTTATAAATAAATAAATAAAAATAAATTTTTAAATAAAAATATTAAATAAATAAAAATTATTAAAAATAAATAAACAAATATTATAAAAAATAAATAAATTAAAAAATAAATTATTTATTTAATAAATAAATTAAAATAAATAAAAATAATTAATTTTAATTTTAAAAAAAAAAAATAAATAAAACAAAAAATTAAATAAAAATAAATGAATAAAATTTTTAAATATTTATAAAAATAACAAAAATAATAAATTTTTAAAAATTTTTAAATAAAAATAAAAATAAATAAAAATAAATAAATTTAAATTAAATAAATTTTTTAAATTTTTATTTAAATTTAAATTTTTATTTAAAATTTATTTTTAAATTTTTTAAATAACTTAAAATTATTTTTAAAAAAATTAAATAAATAAAAATAATAAATAAAAATAAATAATTTAAAATTTAAAAATAAATAAAAAATAAATATTTTAAAAATTAGATAACAATTAAATTTAAAAATTTTAAAATTTATAAATATTTAAAAATAATTTAAATAAATATAAATAAAAAATAAATAAATAAATAAAAAATATTTAAAAAAAAATAACTAATTCAAAAACAAATAAATTTTAAAAATTTATTTTTTTAAAAAATAAATAAATATTTAAAAATAAATAAAAAATAAAATTTTTTTAAATAGATAAATAAAAAATAAATAAATAAATATTTAAAAAAGAAATAAGTAAAAAAATATTTATTAAATTTATTTATTTAATTATTTTAAAAATAAATAAAAATAAATTTTATTTAAAAATTTTTAAATTTATTTAAATAACAACAAAAATAAAAAACAACAATTTATAAATAAAAATAATTTAAAAAAAAATAAAAAAATAAATAAATAAATTTATTAAATATTTAAAAATTTTAAATAAAAATAAATAAATAAAAATAATTAAATATGCCTTTTTTTATTTTTATAAATAAATATTTTTTTTATTTATTTAAAAAATAATTTATTAAAAATATTTAAATAAATAAAATTTTTTATGTTTAAAAAATAATTTTTTGTTTTAAAAAAAATTTTATTTTTATTTTAAAAATATTTATTTTTAAAAATAGTTATTTATTTATTAAAATAATTATTTTAAAAAATATTTAAATAAAAATTTATTTATTTTTTATTTATAAAATAATTTTTATTTAAAAAATAATTTATTTATTTGTTAAAATAAAAATATTTATTTTTTAAATAAATTATTTAAT
>NW_027100731.1:465896-470896 GCF_040412425.1 Macrobrachium rosenbergii
TTTTATTTCTTTATTATTTTTTTTTATTTTTTTATTTATTTAATAGTTTTTATTTATTAATTATTTAATTTTTTTATTTATTTATTTTTTTATATATTTATTTTTTTTTTTTATATTTTTTTATTTATTTATTTATTAATTAATTTTTTTATTACCTTTGTTATTTTATTATTTATTTTTATGTATTTATTTTTTAATTATTTATTTCCATTTACTTTTATTTATATTTTTATATTTTTTATTTATTTTTTATTTTTATATATTTATTTATTTATTTTTATTTGTTTTTTTATTTATTTTTACTTATTTTTTCTTTATTTATTTTTATTTATTTACTTTTATTTATTTATTTATTTATTTTTATTTTTTATTTTCATTTATTTATTTATTCATTTTTATTTATATGATATCACTTATTTTTATTGACTTATTTTTATTTCTTTATTATTTTTTTTTTTTATTTAATAGTTTCTATTTATTAATTATTTAATTTTTTTTATTTATTTATTTTTTATATATTTATTTTTTTATTTTTATTTATATTTATTTATTTATTTATTTATTTATTTATTTATTAATTATTTTTTTTATTTACCTTCGTTATTTTATTTTTTATTTTTATTTATTTATTTACTTCCATTTATTTATTTATTTTTATTTATTTATTTATTTTATTAATACACTCATTTTTTTATTTTTATTTCTTTATTCTTATTCATTTATCTATTTTTGTTTATTTATTTTTTTATTTTTTATTTAATTTTTTTATTTATTCTTATTTTTTATTTTTTTATTGATTTTTATTTTTTTATTTATATTTATTTATTTATTATTTACTTATTTGTTTATTTTTATTTACTAAGTTATTTTTATTTATTTACTAATTTCATTTATTTTCATTTATTTATTTACTTTTATTTATATGTTTCTATTTCATCATTTTTTTATTAATTTATATTTATTTATTTATTTTTATTTACTTATTTTTATTTATTTTTATTCATTTATTTTTATTTATTTATTTATTTATTTATTTTTAGTTATTTATTTTTTTATTTCTTTATTTTTATTTATTTTTTTATTTATTAAATATTTAATTTTTTATTTATTTATTGTTTTATATATTTATTTTTTTTTATTTATATTTATTTATTTATTTATTTATTTATTTATTAATTAATTTTTTATTACCTTTGTTATTTTATAATTTATTTTTATGTATTTATTTTTTAATTATTTATTTCCATTTACTTTTATTTATTTATTTATTTTTTTATTTATTTTTTATTTTTATATATTTATTTATTTATTTTTATTTATTTTTTTATTATTTATTTTTACTAATTTTTTCTTTATTTATTTTTATTTATTTACTTTTATTTATTTATTTATTTATTTTTATTTTTTTATTTTCATTTATTTATTTATTCATTTTTATTTATATGATATCACTTATTTTTATTGACTTATTTTTATTTCTTTATTATATTTTTTGTTTTTTTATTTATTTAATAGTTTTTATTTATTAATTATTTAATTTTTTTTATTTATTTATTTTTTATATATTTATTTTCTATTTTTATTTATATTTATTTATTTATTTATTTATTTATTAATTTTTTTATTTACCTTGTTATTTTATTTTTTATTTTTATTTATTTATTTACTTCCATTTATTTATTTATTTTTATTTATTTATTTATTTTTTTATTAATACACTCATTTTTTTATTTTTATTTTTTATTCTTATTCATTTATCTATTTTTGTTTATTTATTTTTTTATTTTTTATTTAATTTTTTATTTATTCTTATTTTTTTTTTTTTTTGGTTTTTATTTTTTATTTATATTTATTTATTTATTATTTACTTATTTGTTTATTTTTATTTACTAAGTTATTTTTATTTATTTACTAATTTCATTTATTTTCATTTATTTATTTACTTTTATTTATATGTTTCTATTTCATCATTTTTTATTAATTTATATTTATTTATTTTTATTTACTTATTTTTATTTATTTTTATTCATTTATTTTTATTTATTTATTTATTTATTTTTAGTTATTTATTTTTTTATTTCTTTATTTATTTTTATTTATTTTTTTATTTTTATTTATTTCCATTTATTTTTATTTATTCATTTTTATTAATTTATTTTTATATATTTATTTATTTTTAATTATTTATCTATTTTTATTTATTTATTTATTTTTATTTTTATTTTTTTATTTAATTTATTTATTTGTTTTCATTTATTCATTTTTATTTATTTTTATTTATTTATTTATTTTTATTTTTATTTATTTATTTATTTTTATTTATTTATTTATAATTTATTTATTTATTTATTTTTTTATTTATTTATTTTTATTTATTTATTTATTTTTATTTATTTATTTATTTTTATTTATTATATTCAATTTATTTATTTTTATTTTTATATATTGATTTATTTTTATTTATTTATTTTTTTATGTATTTTTTATTATTTATTTATTATATGTATTTTAATTTATTCTTCTTTATGTATTTATTTATTTTTATTTATTTCTGAATTTTTATTTATTGTTTTTATTTATGTATTTATTTTTATTTATTTTTATTTATTTATTTATTTTTATTTATTTGTTTATTTTTATTTATTTATTTATTTATTTTTATTTATTTATTCTTTTTATTTATTAATTTATTTTATATTTTTTTTATCTATGTATTTTTAATTATTTATTTATTTATTTATTTATTTTTTATTTATTTATCTATTTATTATTTATTTATCTATTTTCATTTATTTTTATATATTTATATATTCATCTTATTTAGGGATGTATTTATTTTTATTTGTAAATTTTTTTTAGTTATTCATTTATTTTTATTTATGTATTTATTTCTTTTATTTATTTATTTTTTTATTTATTATTTTTAATTATTATTTTTTAATTCATATTCTTTAATTATTTATTTTATTTATTTACTTATTCATATATATATGTATTTATTATTATTTATTGATTTATTTTCACTTAATTATTTTCATTTATTTTCATTTATTTATTTATTTGTTTTTATTTATTTATTTTTATTTTTTTTATTTATTTATTTATTTTATTTATTTATTTTTTTATTTATTTATTTTCACTTATTTTTATGTATTAATTTTTATTTATTATTTATTTTTTTTGTTTAATTTCATTAATTTTTTCATTTATTTTTTTTTATTTACTTTTATTTATTTATTTTTATTTATTTTCATTTCTTTATTTATTTATTTATATTTATTTTTTCATTTATTTTTTGAAATTAATTATTTTTATTTATTTATTAATTTTATTTATTAATTTTATTTATTAGTTTTTATTTATTTATTTCATTTATAAATTTATGTTTATTTATTCAATAATTTTTATTTATTTTTAATTATTTATTTATTCATTTATCTTTATTTTTTATCTTTTTTATTTATTTATTTTTATTTAATCATTTTTATTTACTTACTTATTTATTTTTATTATTTTATTTTCATTTAATTTTATTTATTTAAAATTATATATTTACTTTCATTTAATTATTTTTATTTATTTATTTATAATTATTTATTTATTTGTTTTTGTTTATGTTTTTTTATGTTTTTTATTATTTTTTTATTTGTTTTTGTTTATGTTTTTTATGTTTTATGTTATTTTTTTTATTTTTTTATTAATTTTTATTTTTTTATTTTTATTAATTTATTTTATTTATTTTTATTTATTTATTTTTTCATTATTTTTCTTATTTTTTATATAATGTATTTTTATTTATTTATTTGTTTACATTCAATTATTTTTTACTCATTTATTTATCCTTATTTTTTTTACTTGTTAATTTTTTCATTATTTTTTATTCTTATTTTTGTATTTTTTATTTATTTATTTTATTTATTTGTTTATTCTTATTTATCTATTTATTTGTTTATTTATTTTTTTAATTATTTATTTTTATTTATTTTTTAATTTTATTTATTTATTCATTCATTTTTCTTTGTTTATTATTATTTATTTATTTATTTTTATTTATTTATTTTCATTTATGTTCATTTACTTTTTTGTTTATTTTTATTTATTTATTTATTCTTATTTATTTTCATTTTTAAAATTTTTTTGTTCCTTTAATTTATTTTTATTTATTTATTCATTTATTTTTATTTATTTATTTTCATTTATTTACTTTTAAATTATTTATTTATATATTTATTTATTTATTTATTTATTTATTTGCTGTTTATTATTATTTTTTTTATTTTTTTATTTTTTTAATAAATTATTTTTTTTGTTTTTTTATATTTATTTATTTTTATTTATTTATTTTTTATATATTTTTTCATTTATATTTCTTATTTTTTATATAATTTATTTTTATTTTTTTATTTATTTATTTTTTATTTATTTATTTATTTATTTGTTTATTTCCTCATTTTTCCTCATTTTTTTATTTATTTATTAATTTTTTTCATATATTTGTTTATTCTTATTTATGTATTTATTTTTTATTTATATATTTTATTTATTTGTTTATTCTTATTTATCGCTTTGCTTTTTATTTATATTTTTTTAATTATTTATTTTGGTTTTTTATTTTTATTTTTTTATTTATTCATATTTATTAATTTATTATTATTTATTTATTCATTTTTATTTATTTATTTTCATTTATTTTCATTTATTTATTTCTTAATTTTTATTTATTTATTTATTTTTATTTATTTCAGTTATATTTATTTTTTTATTCATTTTTATATATTTCATTCACTTTTATTTTTTTATATTTTTTTATTTTTATTTATATATTTATTTGTTTTTATTTATTTTTATTTATTTATTTTTTTATTTGTTTTGATTTATTGATTTTCATTTATTTTTATTTATTTACTTTTATTTTTTATTTTTTTTTTATTTATTTACTTTTATTTATTTAATTTCATTTATTTTTATTGATTTATTTTTATTTATTCATCTTTATTTAT
>NW_027100731.1:486907-494407 GCF_040412425.1 Macrobrachium rosenbergii
ATTATCATTTTCTTCATCAAATTATGACTTTAGTCTTTAGTCACACACAGAGAGAGAGAGAGAGAGAGAGAGAGAGAGAGAGAGAGAGAGAGAGAGAGAGAGAGAGAGAGAGTAAATTACTATTTTGCGTTTAATGTTCCTTTTCTGTCCTTTGAAGACTGGATACCATAAAATATAACATGAGTCGCATGTAATGTAAATCTGATAATCATGGTATTGATGATTTATGATATATGAGAATAATAATAACAATATAATAACAGTTACCATGAGATTAATGAATATAGATATTATTATTATTATTATTATTATTATTATTATTATTATTATTATTATTATTATTATTATTATTATTATTATTATTATTATTATTATTATTCAGAAGATGAACCCTATCCATATGAAACAAGCCCACAGGGGTAACTAACTTGAAATTCAAGCATCCTAAGAAAATGGTGTTCATTCGAGTGAAATAACAGAAGGTGGTAGGAAATACAGAAAGAGGAGATCAGTTATTAGAAAAACAGATATACTGACAAATTAATAAATAAATAAAAATGTAAACAAAGTATTAAAATACAAGATGTATTGCATAAGGGTAGTAATGCATGACATTTACTTGAACTTTTGAAGTTCCGTTTGCAACATATCCTCAGTAGAGAGGCTGTTCCACAGTCCTAAGGCGTGAGGAATAAAGGTCCCCTGGAGCTGAAAAGTTCGAAAGCGAGGTACATTTACTGCATATTGATGCTGCTGTTCAGCGAATCTGGTTGCCCTCTCTCGGCAGCAACAAGGGATCAGGGATCAACTGAGAATGTGAAAGATATGTCAAAATACAACTTATGAAAAAGTGACAAACAAGAGACCATCCGTCTATAAATCTCTGGCAGAAGCAGACATCTACACCGGAGAACAGTATCCTAGTAAAGGAAGGACAAATTACCTAATAAATGTTGCACTGATTTAATCACTCATATAAATATATGAGGACTTAAGAACAATACCTAACTTTCATGCGTCATTTGCTGACATTTTCATGAAATGTTTCTCAAAAATAAGATGTGAGTAAAAAGGTACCACTAGAATAGTTGAAGGAAAGAAAAAAAAAAAAAAGAATATCTGTAGAAAATTATAAAAACAATTGAACAAATAAAATGATTAAATACAAAACCCTACAATATATATTCCCTGCATACTGGTTCAAAAACAATTGAACAAATTCCAAAATGTTAGTGATTAAATATATATATATATATATATATATATATATATATATATATATATATATATATATATATATATATATATATATATATATATATATATATATATATATATATATATATATTTAAATATATATATACTGTATATATATAATATAATATATATATATATATATATATATATATATATATATATATATATATATACATACATATATATATATATATATTTACGCTACAGTTCATATGTGGCTAATATTTTTCTAACAGGAATTTATCCAATTTTTATTTTTATATATAGGTGTGTGTGTGTGTTTGTATTTTACACACACACACATACACACACACACACACACACATACATATTATATATATTATTATGATTAGCAAGAATTCGCTAGCAAATTGCCTCCCCCCCCCTCCTTTGTTGTTGTTGGTTGTTCATTTACTGCCAGCCGGCCGATCGATAGACCATCTGTCTATCGACTTAAAAACAAGGGTTAAAAGATTAAAGGCGCTCCCATTTTTGATAAAGATCTTTCCTTCGAGGCAAAAGTAATCTGGCTTGGGTGTTTCTCCTACAGGCCAAAACCTCCCCTGCGGGCAGCAGGTGCAATGAGTCAAAGCATCTGTGTTGGACAGACCCCCTGCCCCATAGGAGGGGATAAAAGCAGAAACCCACGAGGTCGACACACACACGCGGGCTGGAAGATATGGAGTGAACTTGTGAAGACGTCCTCAACACCTGGTCCCATCGATGTCCTTGCATCCTAACCACGTGGCCCTTTCAAAAGTATACTTCTCCTCGTGCCCTTCGACTGTATTCCTCGAGCCCACACGCCATTGCTTGGAGTTTCGAGGAGTCCCCATCGCCTTGCCCCTTTACGGAAGCCCTTGCATCTCACCACGTGGAAGAAACTCGCCCTCGGAAATCGCAAGTCATCCACGCACCGCCTTCCGGAAAATCTGCTAAGGTAAAGTGCCCTGGAAGAGCCCCATTTCAGTCACGCTTTTGTCTCGTAATATTTTCTTAAGGAGAAAGCCAGAAATCTCCCTTGTCTAATGTCCGTGCGCCTCTTGCATCGGCAGTATTAATTCTTTATTACTCCTTTGGCACCCTCAGTGCAGCTTCAATTCATTATTCTTTTGTCTATTTTCATTACTGGCGTATAATGTGCATATCTCTCATTTCAGAGGGATGCTATTTCGTGGAAGCTTCTCGGACTGTGGCTGGAATTCCCCAGTTTCATTCAACCTACTGAGTTCCTCTTTCCCGTACTAATGTCATTTATGTAAATACACTACTTTAAATGTGCCCACGTGTTTTACGTAATATTTCCCTCAGTAACCAGAGCCCTATGCTCATATGAAATTCTCCTTTGTTTTCCTCTTTTTTACGTTTTCCCGTACCCACGAAGTCAGAATCACAAGGCTAAATTACCTTAAATTGTTGCTACCTGTCTCACAGAGCATATTTCAAACTAAAACCACGGAAAAACGTAAAAATGGCGACCTGGCCATAGATCTCGTTTTGCAGTTGCAGTTCCCCTAGTGTTGCTTTATTGCATTTGCAACTTGCCAGATCAGCTATTAGCAAAGCTAAGCTGGGTACGAGACAATTACGAACCTTATGTGTAAAACCAGCACACAGATCCAGAAAATTCCACATAAGTAATGTGTTTATCTTAGCAAAACCTTTTTACAATCGTGACTGTTCCTAGGAATTAGAAATAGGGACGCATGTATTCACTGAGAGAAAAGAACCGCCGTATTAGATTCGTTAATGCATGCCTTTCAGGATAGGTAGTTAGGAAATAACCAGTGCTAACCATCCTTTGCTTCGAGGAATAGTGCGGAATTCCTCTGTGTTAAAATCCTTGCCATATCTTTTGCTTCGAGGAATAGTGCGAAAATTCCTGTGTTAAAATCTTGCCATATCCTTGCTTCGAGGAATAGTGCGAAAGAAATTCCTCTGTGATAACTTTTACTTCGCATTTCGAATTAGCGAACTGTTATTTAGGCGCGAATAAAATTCCCACGTGGGACACGACGAAGTCAGCTTGCATTGCTGAAAATTCTCTCAGTGTAGTTAGTATTCGAGTAGGTGTTAGGAAAGCGAAATTTAAACTCCGCTTATAGGGAAAATTACTAGGCCGTTGTACTGTTATCCTCTCAGACGACTGGGAAATTCCCCGGAATCCCAGACGGTATATAAATATACGGGTTCATTCACCCAGAATCTAAAAATACCTCCGGTGTTGGCCAAACGACCTGCATCCCCCACCCCCGCCCATGCCCGCGTGTGTAGCATTTTTTTTTTTCTTTTTCCCCATTCATTTCCCAGCATACATTTTTCTTTGGGTTTCCCGTTAGTAATTTCTAAGTCCTAAGGGACGAATCGTAATTCCAAGTCCTAAGTGACTCCTAAAATTCTACGTCGCACGTGGCGAGAATTCCTCCAAATTCCACAAATTCCAAGTCCTAAGTGACTCCTAAAATTCTACGTCACACGTGGCGAGAATTTCTCCAAATTCCAGTCCTCAGAGACTCCTAAAATTCTACGTCGCACGTGGCGAGAATTTCTCCAAATTCCAGTCCTCAGAGACTCCTAAAATTCTACGTCGTACGTGGCGAGAATTTCTACAAATTCAGTCCTTAGAGACTAAAATCTAAAATTCTACGTCGCACGTGGCGAAATTTCTCCAAATTCCAGTCCTCAGAGACTCCTAAAATTCTTCGCACGTGGCGAGAATTTCTCCAAATTCCAGTCCTCAGAGACTCCTAAAATTCTACGTCGTACGTGGCGAGAATTTCTAAAATTCAGTCCTTAGAGACTCCTAAAATTCTACATCGCACGTGGCGAGAATTTCTCCAAATTCCAGTCCTCAGAGACTCCTAAAATTCTACGTCGCACGTGGCGAGAATTTCTCCAAATTCCAGTCCTCAGAGACTCCTAAAATTCTACGTCGCACGTGGCGAGAATTTCTCCAAATTCAGTCCTCAGAGACTCAAAATTCTACGTCGCACAAAACCCCAGTCCTCAGAGACTCATACAAAAATTCTACGTTGCACGTGGCAAGAATTTCTCATTCCTGCGGGAACCCAAAATTAAGTCCTTTTGAGACATTATATAGTGTAGTTCACACATCTAAGCCCTTACGGGACTGATCATTCTAGTTCGTTAGAACAACTCCTTAACTTCACGCTACAGCCGGCCAAGTCCGAGCGTGACAAAAATCAACTACGTCTTCCGAGACACATATTAAAATTCGTTCGCCAAGAACAACCACGTCTTTCAAGACACATCCAATTTTAACAAAAGTCTCCTCAGACTTACTAATCAACTGTCTTATTCGGACAGATCCATTCTCCTGCAGTCTGAACAATTGAGTGTTTCAGATTCCTGCAATTGAGTCTTTTCAGACAACCTGAGTCTTCTCAGACATATCATATACCCATTATTTCAAGATGGCTAATGCAGAGCCCAACAAAACGAGGATTTCAAATTCTACATGTCTGCTGGGAAGGACATGGGACTATCGGGCAAGATCTGAGAGCATGGGTTCAAGAACGAGTGGACGATGCCAAGAACGGAGAGAGCAAGAGAACGTGAAGAGAGGGAGATAAGAACGTGAAGAGAGAGAGAGGAAAAGAATCGCTCAAGAACAACGGAGAAAAAAGAACGATGCAGAGAGAGGAGAGAGAAACGTGAAGAAAGAGAGAGAGACAGAATTGCCCAAGAGCAGGAGAGAGAGAGAGAGCAGCCCAAACGAGCTCCAGGTGCTAGAACGACAGCACGCCACCCCCGCCCCCCTGCCGCGGGAATGAGTGCCCTCAGCCAAGCTCACTCGTTCATGCCAAAATGGACCGAGTCCGAGCCTGAAGTATGGCTTGAAAGGGCCGAACGAGTCCTGGAGTGCTGCGATCTCTCCCCCGCAGAAATCTCCCTTGTTCTCACTAAATTCCTGGGTGGAAAGGCCTTCGTTGCCTACCACGCCCTTCCGGCAGACGATCGGGGAAACTGGGAAGCCGTACGCCAAGCAGTTACGAAGGCGTACGAGATTACCCCCGAGCGGTGGAGGAGACGTTGGAGAGAGCAGCCCAGAGAAGCAGGCCAGACTTGGTCCGATTGGGCGTACCATTCGGAGCGGGCGCTGACAAAATGGCTCGATTCCGAAGGAGCCACTAACACCGCCGAGGTACTCGAGCGGTTTAAATTCGAGCATTTCCTGCGCTACGCCCCTCCTGCCCTCGCCACTCATATAGTGGAAAAAGCCCCAGCAACACTCACCGAGTGTTGCCGAATAGCAGATATGTGGGAAACTCACCACCCTCAAGAAGGATCCATGGGGCGGAAAATAAATCCCCCGTCCCTCCTCGGAGGTTCAAATTCCCACAAAAATGGGAACTCGGGCAAGCCCCTAACTTGCCATTATTGCAAGAAAACGGGCATTCCTTCGAACAGTGCCGGAACAAGAAACCGGCTCCTCTCTCCCCCGGAAAACCGACAAATAACTCGCCTGCGCCCTCCACAGGGCAGTGCGGAAAGATTTCAGCCAGACCTTTTGCACGGCGTGCAAGGTCTATGGCCATTCTCCCGCATGGGCGAAATGCCCACGCAATAATAAATCAACTACTCCCACCGTCGCCTTGGCCGTCACAGATCCCCAGTCATTAGGCCCTCCGCCGAAGGGCCTGTATACGTGGCCCCTCCACGAGGTAGCCAGCCAGCGCGCGCCGTCACTGCATTCGAGGACTCGGGCGCACAAATCTCCCTCATCCGAAGGGACAGAGTTCCCTCACGGAGCTATCGTCAATAGACGAAAACTCGTCACGATCGAGGGAATAAATCAATTTAAAATGATACTCCCTACGGTCCAATTGAGAGTCACAAGACCTCACCAATCCAAAATCTGCAATCTTGCGGTAGCAAGCCATCTCCCGGAGGCTATGACGTCATCCTGGGACAGGACTTTCAGTCCCCACCGAAATCACGACAATCTAGGGGTCCACATTCCCCGAATCATTCCATGGGCGCGAGTAATCCTCCCCGCTTCTCCCTCAGCCAAGACTGGCGCCCCCTGGGTACCAGGAGGACGTGCAGTCCCCACCAGTGCCACCTGAGTACGATGTACAGTGGCCCCCTCGATCGGTTCCCGATCCAATTCCAGTGCCCGGCCCTGCCTCAGTGCCAGTGCCAGGGCCCCAATCAAATCTCCCTTCAGGAGATGCCAAATTCCTGCCGGTGCCACTTGCATGCCCCGAGCAGGGCCAAGCTTCGTCCGTCCTGACCGACGAGCCCAAGAAACCTCTGATAGCGCCTGACTCTGCCCCTGGTGCCAGCGCCAGAGCGCTCGCCGATCTCCATTCACGGGATCCAACTCAGGACCCCTCTCTTCCCCCGGCCTGGCACCGCTACCAGCGTCGGTCAGAGAGATGGTTCCTCCCGACCACCGCGGAAGCTCACCTGCAGGTGCGGCCTCGCAACCCGTGCCTGAGCTGGTCAAACGTTACCTGCGAGCCGCTCACGCCGCCCCCGACCGCCTCCTCCTCTGCCTCAGCCCGTCGCCGACGCAATTGCAAGTCAGGATTCTGCCATATCTCCCTTGGCCGATGAACTACAAGAGCTGCGACGGATCATGGTAGAACCAGCACGGAACGGAACGCACTCCTGGCACTCCGTCAGCTGTCGCATCAGCAGGCCCAGGTGGTACTCCACCTGTGCCCATTTCATCTTTCGAAGCCCTCCAGAAGGGGATGTCGCCCTCCTCTATCTTCCTCCGTTCCTCAGGCCCTCCACCTTCTTCCGGCCGAGGACGACTGTCCCATTAAGAAAACAGACTCGAGGCACGAAATTACCAAGGTCGCGCCCTGGGACTGCATTTCCAGGTAATTTACAAAGAGCTCTAGAAACTCCCTTTGGCACCTGTGCCTATACTCTTGCCATTTCATCTTTCTGCCCTGAAGGTCTTGGCACCCCTAAATCCAGAAAACCCTGGGGATTTTTGTCAGGCCCTCCTCTATCTTCTCTCTCCGTTCCTCAGGAACTGTCTATCTCTTATCACCTTCTATTAATCTTCCCTTAAATTATCCCCACATAACGAGGCAATTAAAATCAAACTTTTTCCACACCATGAGGTAAAAGTCATTCCCCACACAATGTATAAATCATTAAGAATAACAGAGTGAGAAAAACTGTGGCACAGCCCTTTTGCGCCTATACCTTGGCACCAGGGCGTGCGTGTCATGCTTCCACTCCTGAAGGTCTGCCAGTTTG
>NW_027100731.1:499407-504407 GCF_040412425.1 Macrobrachium rosenbergii
GTGTGTTTGTACATATACTGTATGTATGTATGTAGGTGGTATTGAGATGCACGTGTGCTTTGACAGAAATGACCTGCTTTGTTTTCAGCTCGCTGTACCTTCCACTTTGTCGAATTTAGTGGGCGTGACCGTTGGAATAATTGCTTGTTTCGTTGACAATGGCCGACTTTGGAATATTCCTATATTACTGGCAGCTAATATGATTTTTACTTTTCCCCTGACTTTTGACCGCCATCATCAACCAAACAATGAATTGGAATCTGTCACAAGGACAAGGGATAATCCCAGGCCCTATTCCCAAGGTAGTATTCCAGCGTTCAGGCCCACCAAACTCAACGCAGGTGGAAGGTAAACGGGGCAGAAACAACAACCGGTCATTTTCATCAAAAATTCCGACATCTCACGTACCACCTACGTCGTCTGTCACACCTGCATGTGCCATGGAAATGCGATTCTCACCTAACAAAAGTCCATATTCACTAGTGATCAAAATATATTGTTGTGTCGTGTAAGCAGCGTTGTCATGGATTATACATATATATATATATATATATATATATATATATATATATATATATATATATATATATATATATATATATATATATATATATATATATATATATATATATATATATATATATATATATATAATTTTCTTTTATATTTTTCTTTATTGAGATATTTTGCTACTGCTCCATTACTTTCACTTACAAGAAAAGTGATTAGCAACGAAGGAACAAATAAAGAAGAGATAGGGTCGAGCATTATTGGTGAGGTTTCCTTTAGGCTATGAATAATCCTGGGTAGGGTGAGTACTTATATTGGCCCCTGCAGCGTGTACCATTTGTGCGGGACAATGACTAATCGCTTTATAGACTAAGGGCTGTTTCTTTTTGCCCGCACGTGGCTGATTACCATTCGTAATATGGAGACAAGGTTTGAATAAAAGGTGATTGGGGAATAGATAACGAACATAAAAACACTGCCTAAGAAAATTTCTTAAATAGTCTTTTTCAAACCACATCGCTTAGGCCAAAAATAACAAAAGAATTCACCACTTTTAGACTGCAAACATATAACCTGCTAGAATAATCTTTACAGGTAAAGGAGAGGCTCAAGGGAAACAATTATACGTCTCCTTTTATCCTTTTAACCTGAATCTATATAAATTATTTACTTTATATGGCACACAAAGATAGTATCATTTTTTCAGTGTAGATTTATTATTTGGCAGCAGCTGTACTAACCAAGAAAAATAAATACCTGCCATTCTTACCGTTATATGGTCTCTCTCTCTCTCTCTCTCTCTCTCTCTCTCTCTCTCTCTCTCTCTCTCTCTCTCTCTCTCTCTCTCTCTCTCTCCATAAAAAACACTTTCCTGGTAAAACGGCATTCCCAGTATTATAGAAGTGTCGGAGATATTTTTTTTTCTGAATAGCAGTCTTAAAATAATAGTGTAACACAAATAATGTACATCTAAAAAATATGTATTCTACTTGAATAGATAAAATTCCTATCTATTTGCAAGAATGTATAATAACATATTAGAAGTTACTCCATATTCCTGAAATATAAAATACGATTGACATAAACTAGTAAATATATTAAATCACCCACAGTCCACAGAATTTTATAAGTCTATGCGTATGCCTGAATGGTAAAACCAAAGTAGGACCAATGCCAACGCTAGTCTCTTATACAAGAGCTCACACAGTGTTGATAAATCTGAATTTCTAGATTGCGTATCCCTTGTCAGCTGGGTGCTTGATCATTGCTAAAAATATTACCCAGAAATGTGGTTAATATTGCAACCAATATTGTGATTGTGTCTACTTACTCTCCAATGTTATTGATGTACAATTAGAAGGAATAAATCATTGGTAAAAATTTTTATTCTGTCACGTCTCTCTCTCTCTCTCTCTCTCATAATTTTTAACTATAATACACAACTGTGATGTAGCTGTCCTTTACGGATTCAAACAGAATTAGAGAAAATGACAAAAAAAAAGACTGTCATCCTCAATCAGTGCAGTGCTTATACCTCTGGCAACAGTAAACCCCGATATATAGTACTTATCCTATGTTTATTTATTTGTGTTGTTACATTAATTGCATAATATCTATATCACGGATCGCTACTATCACAATATTATCATATAAATAAAACAGGTTAATTTGTAGCAAAACAACAAATACACACGCTATTACAATGATTGTTTACGATTTCGTGCGTCTGGTAGCATGCTACTGGTGACTACCGTCTGAAAACCCTCCGGATTGTGGTAAGTGTGAGGTCTCATCTCGGCCGTAATCAAAGGGTTAAAGCAACACAACAAGTAATGAATAAACAAAGCAAAGATTAAAATGCATCATAAATGAAATTATCAAGTAAAAAACATCTTACTCAAGATTTAGTCTCAGTCCAACTAAAAACCTGATTGCGGCTAATAGCCTGCAAATTCAAAAACTCTCACATACTCTATCTTAGACATTGTAAAGTCTAGTCTTAAAAAGTCTTCCACATAAAAATTATATACATTGCAAAGGTTTTGCCGATGTATTCTCTATGATCACACCAACATGATAACATCATGTATTCTCTATGTTCTCACCATACACCACCACCAACACAGACATCTGTGGAAAGAATTAAGCACAAATAATACTCTCCCAAAAATAAGCAAGTGCAAAACATAATAATGAAAAGTCTAAAATGCATGGTTATATACTGGTAAAATATAGAACACAATAAAATAGAATATTGAAATGGTAAAAGGCTACGTCCACTTCCCACACAAGTTCAAAAATGTCTTGAAACATGGTAAAAAACATAAGTCCACACTTCCCACAGAAAAACGAAGAGTCTGAACTGTACCTTATTCTGCCAATTCTAAGAGACTGCAACACTCAAAGATAATGTCTTGACGATACCGCTCTAGCTCCACTAATGAATGATCGGACTAACTGGGTCCAGACTCATCCCTTCAAGGCTGCCCACCCATCCCTTCAGGCTGCCCTCAGAGACTGGCCAGCCTTGGAGGACTTGGATCTCATCCTTGAAGTTCTTGAATCCCCTCTCCAGGCCCGCCCCCCCAGCCTGGCAGGATGCCTGCCTTCACTCCGAGGAGAAACAACCTCTAGGTCAGACCCGCTTCCCGCTGAGCTGTCCTTAGAACTGGCCAGCCTAGGAGGACTTTGGGCCTCATCCTTGAAGTTCTTGGACCCTCTCCAGGCCTGCTTCCCCAGCCTGGCCCAGGATACCATACCTTCCCTCCGAGGCTTAGCCTCTGGTGAGACCCTTCCTTCAGGCTGCCCTCAAGAGACTGGCATCCTTGGAAGGACTTTGGGTCTCATCCTTGAAGTTGCCAGGCCTCTCCAGGCACGCGCTTCCCCAGCCTGGCAGGGTCTGCCTCCGAGAGCAGCCTCTGGTCGAACCCTTCCCTTCAGGCTGCCCATAGAGACTGGCCATCCTTGGAGGACTTTGGTCCTCATCATGAAGTTCTTGAGGCCCTCCAGGCCTGCTTCCCAGCCTGGCCAGGATACCTGCCTTCCTCCGAGGAAGCAGCCTCTGGGTCGAACCCTTCCCTTCAAGGCTGCCCTCAAGAGACTGGCGAGCCTTGGAGGCTTTTGGGCCTCATCCTTGAAGTTCTTGGGCCCTCTCCAGGCCTGTTTCCCCAGCCTGGCAGGACCTGCCTTCCTCGAGGAAGCAGCCTCTGGGTCCAGACCCTTCCTTCAAGGCTGCCCGTAGAGACTGGCCATCCTTGGGGACTTTGGAGCTCATCAGCAGAGAAGTTCTTGGGCCTCTCCGGGGCCCTGCTTCACAGCCTGGCAGGATGCCTGCCTTCCTCCGAGGAAGCAGCCTCTGGGTCCAGACCCTTCCTTCAAGGCTGCCCTCAAGAGACTGGCCAGCCTAGGAGGACTTTGGGCATCCTTGGAAGTTCTTTGGGCCCTACCAGGCCTCTTCCACAGCCTGACAGGATACCTGCCCTTCCTCGGAAGCAGCTGAGTTGGACCCTTCCTTTAAGGCTGCCCTCCCAAGGTGGCAAGCCTTGTAGGCTTTAGGGGTAATCCCAACCAAAGGGCTTG
Source organism: Macrobrachium rosenbergii (assembly GCF_040412425.1). Classification (NCBI taxonomy): domain Eukaryota; kingdom Metazoa; phylum Arthropoda; class Malacostraca; order Decapoda; family Palaemonidae; genus Macrobrachium; species Macrobrachium rosenbergii. The sequence goes on from NW_027100731.1 coordinate 503,497, forward strand.
GGCCTTTCATAGGAAAGGTCAGACCGCAGAGCTGCTTCCTTGGAAAGGCGGAAAGCAACCTCTAATTCGGACCCTTCCCCTCACCAATACTCTTTGCTTTTTCTTACCTACTTTTTCCAAAGCTAGCGCTTTCTGTATATAAAGAGAAGCTTCCAGACGATTTTGAAGCATCTCGGAGATTGTTCTTCAGACACTTTGAAGCTCGGCGCATGCGCGAATGGCATTTCTCTCGTCCTTCCAGAACCGGAGACTGAAGGATTCCAAAAAATGTCTTCAAGGAAAATCTCGAAGGTTTTGATCATTTTCAGCATCGCGATAACCATTACTTGGAGTTCTTTTCTGGCACATAAACAGCTTCTTTGCTTTGAGGTCGTCTGCTTTAAACATGAGATTCCCTCTTGCACGGCGATATTGATCATCCCTTCGATTCTTCTTGCTTCGAAGTAATTCTGTGAATCCAAAATCACTTTGAAGTAGTTCCCTAACACACCTCAGGTTATCTACTTTTTTTGCTTCGTCAGCATTCTTCAGTATACCTCCACGCCGATGTCGTCTCTTTTTGTTCCTTCTCTTTACTCTTATTTCGAGCGAAGAACTGCTCCCAGCGGTAATTTTGGGCATCCAAAATCCCTCTCAATCAACAGAAAACACCTCAAGTTCTCTACCTTTTTATTTCGTATAAATTCTTCAGTTCCTCAAGTTTCCTGTCTTCCTCTCTTTTCTTGATTATTTCCTTCCTTATTTCAGATAGAAGAGCTTGCGTCCGTGAGTGACAATACGACTGTAGAGGTGCCGAATAATCGCAGAAGGCGGGAACCTCGACTTCATACTGCTCCGCGAAGTAGTCCATATTTTCAGCAGTAAACAATTACAGACTGAAGCTATCTGCCATTCTCGTGATGTACTTTTCC
>NW_027100731.1:506907-541907 GCF_040412425.1 Macrobrachium rosenbergii
GTCAAACTGGAAGAGTTTCCACGATGAGATATCCTTTTTAGTGAAATATTTCAATAATAATTGTTTTCCATCACAACTTTTTTTCAGATCCCTAAATAAACTGCTACTACAGAAAATGACTCCGGCAACACCTGAATCGACTGTGACGAAACTGAAGATGTATGCAAGTTTCCCTTTCGTGCATGATGATACTTTTAGGAGAAAATGCACAGCCATTATTCAAGAAGAAGTTTCCAGCTTTAACCTGAAAATCATCCGAAAAATCCCTTTAATAGGGTCTCTGTTCCAGAGTCAAAAGAAGACCAGTTCAGTCCTCTGTTTTCGTCCAGCGTTGTTAACAAGTACACTTGCCCGGGATGTGATCACGGGATATACATGTATGGGATGCACGAGAGGCTGTTGAAGGTCCACATAGATTCCACAGGGCATAAGTCGCCGAACAGGTAGCAGGTTATCTAATCTGAGCAGTCAGATATACCGAATCATTCAAATTGTGTAAACTTATATTGTATGGGATTTTCCATCCTGAGCCAGTGCAGAACAGCAACGACTGCCATCTAGAATCCATAATTATCAGAAGACTGTGCCGTCGTTAAATACTCAATCCTCAGTGAAATTGTTTATAGCCTAGTTTGGGCAACTGGTTTTCCTCACTCTGTTTGTACTTATTTATATTTAGTCTTGTTCTTTCTTTCATATAGGTAGGTTGTTTTAAGATTTTAGTGAACTCCTTTTACTCATTATTGACTTGTCTTGGAATGAGGTGTTTTGTTTTAAATATTTTTGCTACATAAAGAGCTGTTGCCATTGCATTAATTTGTTATTGATGTTCGCAAATTATATTATATTTTATAGCCTTGAAAATGCGCTTGGAATTCGTCACTTGAAACGTCAGTGAAAATAAACTGTAGATGATGAGATACCTTTTCCTACTGCTTCCTTCGTGATGTATATATATGTATATATATATATATATATATATTACTAAAAGGACCTCATTCAATGCATGGTATCTGTAGATACCATCAGTTTAGATAAGGGTCACTAATATTGATTAATACAGAGAACAATTGTGTATGTGATAAAGTTAATATATACGTGTATGCATATATGTGTGTGTTAGTGTGTTTATTAACAGATAGTTAGACACAGAGATAGATTCATAGATAGAAAGATATATATATATATATATATATATATATATATATATATATATATATATATACATATATATATATATATATATATATATATATACATATACATACATATATATATACATATATACATATATGCATATATATAGTAGGGGTACGGATAGGAAGAACAGTCAGCTGCATCATTGATATATTTATTAATAGGTGCGCTTCAGGATCACCCATATCCCATCTTTTCTGGCTAAAAGATGCAAAACACTAATTAAAACTGACAACAAGAACACAAAATTAAAAATGCTTTAAAGATTGAAAAATGACAATGACAAACAAAGAAACAGATTACAGCCAGTAGTAAAGTCAGAGGATGAAAACTGAATAAGAGTAAACAAAGGTTGTAAGTAAACAAGAAAGGCGGGCGGGGGTTACTATGATTTACTAGTACGACCGTTTTAGGAAGAACTTTGCCCCTCTTAAACTGACCATTAGCCTTCTGACTTCCAAGCTCTCATTGTTTGCACTTTATTTATCAAGCAAGTGTACTATAATAGAAAGTTCTGAATGAAGTTTTGTTGTCCCACTTAAATTTTAGATAAAAAAAAAAAATTCAATATACCAGAAATGATAGATGCAGAAATTTGGGAAACCTAGATATTGCTTTCATTTTTCCAGTTTTATTTATTTGGATGCTATGTGACAATGTTCTTGAGTTGTCATCTACTATAGTTTTTATTACTGTTCCTTTGCTGTTATCAGTCATATAATTGTGATATAGTTGGAGCTTTTGGTGTTTTCTTTCGTGTATGCCGTGATCCATCCTTTACACTCCTTGCTGTATCAAGGTTGAATTTTACTGTGCAGCTATGAAATGGCTCATAATAAATATTCTTTAAATGTTATTTACACCATATATATATATATATATATATATATATATTGGAATGTAACAATATTAAAGGCTGACTATTCTCTTCTTCTGAAAAATTCAACCTGACCAACAAGGAAACTAAAGCAGTTCTGACATGCAAAAAGAAAGATAAAAGCTCAAAACTATATCCTGATACTCTCTCTGCTACTCATATATATATATATATATTACACATTTATACAGTATTAGATTTACCTGTGCTTTTAAAGCGCAATCATATGATACTCATCACTGCTGCTGGCATTTCCATATTATATGTAGATTTTTAAAAGATATTTCCTGCACTTTCTGTCGAAAAAACAGATCCTATATTTCAATTTATTTTCAATTTCCAGTGTTAACCAGGATATCACACAACAAGAAAGCAATAAATTTATTTACAATCGAAGTATGAGGGCATTATATGAAGAATCCTCGATGAGAGGATGCTACATCGATAACAAAGAATCTATATATTATTTATCAATGCAAACATCTCTTGAAGCGTGTCTCTTTTTATATCTTCGGCATGTCTGCATTATTAGCCCAGTTGTCCAGAAGATATGGATTCAATTACTTCTTTGACCAAAGGCTTGGATCTGATTTTTAAAATGATTCTTCTTTGCCATGTAGTTTCACCTGTGCCCATATATCAGTTCTGTTGCATTATACTGGCAGTGATAGAGCAGCCTAACCACTATGTCATGATCTCTTACTTGATCTGTCAATCACATGTGTTTCTTTACATATGAATGTCTTTGCAACTACTAATTTTTATTAGCCAGTCTTTAACTTCATCCTTTTTTTGTGAACATTGTCGGAGTTTATTAATTAGAAGTGAATGATAAGAAGCGTTATCCAGCACTATGATGGCAGATGGCCCTATATTGGGAAGAAAGCGGGTTTTAAACCATTTCAAACACACGGGAATTCATCTGATTCTAGTTATCCTTGTCAGCTGGGTGCTTGATCATTGATAAAAATATTGCCAAGTGTGGTTAATATTGCAACCAATATTGTGGTGTGTCTACTTACTCTCAATGTTATTGATGTACAATTAGAAGGAATAAATCATAGAGTAAAAATTTTTTATTCTATCGTCTCTCTCTCTCTCTCTCTCTCTCTCTCTCTCTCTCATTTTTTTTTTTGCCAGCTAATTGGAATAATGGCGGAACCATAAAAATGATGAACATTCTTTATGATTAGTTTTCTGACAGATATACAAATAATTTTTAACTATAATACACAACACAATGATGTAGCTGTCCTTCGGATTCAAACAGAATTAGAGAAAATGACAAAAAAAGAAGACTGTCATCCTCAATCAATTGCCGTGTATACCTCTGGCAACACTATACCCCGATATATAAATTACTTATCCTATGTTTGTTATTTGTTACGTTAATTCATAATATCCTATATGCAGATCGCTACTATCACAATATTATCATATAAATAAAACAGGTTAATTTGCAGCAAAACAACAAATGAAACGCTATTACAATGATTGTTCACGATTTCATTAAATCTGTTGTATGCTACAGGTGACTACCATCTGGCCTCCGGATTGTGTGGTAAGTGTGAGTCTCATCTCGGCTGTAATCAAAGTTAAGTTGTACTGCATTTATTTCTATTTTTACCCTTAGAGCCAATGTTTCACATCACAGCGCTAATCAGGAAGATCTCCAGCGGGACCTCTTGTATTTAGACATTCCCATAATCAAATAAGGATACTGTATCATTATAAGAAGAATAAGGATCTTTATGAATTTTGAAGCATTAAATTTCTGCCTGCATAAGCTTACATAGCACTGTAACTGGAAGAGAACTTTATTAACATCTCAGTGAAATGCGATTATTGACAGGGATTTTGTCTTGTATATACTTTTAAATGTGTGTATATATATATATATGTAACATATATATATATGTATATATATATACATATATATGTGTATATATTCAAGTGGCAGCTTTGACTACCTAACTTTCATAATGTTGATTGCAGCATGGTGAACACACACACACACACACACACACACTAACATTTTTTTATAAATAAATGAATATATATATATATATATATATATATATATATTTGTGTGTGTGTGTGTGTATTCTATCTGTTCTTTTATTTATAAAAAGTGTTAATGTGTAGTATGTGTGTTCACCATTGCACTCAACATTATGAAAGTTAGGTAGTCGAGATTGCCTCACTTTATCTTCGTCCTTGGTCTTATGGTAGTGAGATTAGTGATAATTGTGTGTGAACGCATCGTAAAATGAACCCGTACAAATCTCCTTAAGCTCATTGTTTCTGAGTTTCTGTTCAAGTAATCGTATATATATTAATTCATGTTGCAAAGAAATCCTTCTCAAGTTCCATCAGTATGCTCTTGCCGAAATTTATATTTGTTTTGGGACCAATATTTTTTTCCGTAACAGCTAAGTAAATCTTCCTGAGAGGGAAAGATCCCAAGGCACCAGCAAATTATGCGACGTCTAGATACTGAAATAGTTAGAACTATTGAAAGAAACATTAGACAATGTGTGCTTCACCATCCCCTTTTAAAAAAACCTTACTGCCATTAAAGTAATGGGAATAGAAGCAGAGAGAGAGAGAGAGAGAGAGAGAGAGGGACTGGTGGGAGAAATAAATGATTTTGTGAAAGCATCATAATTTTATTGCCTGCAAAAATGAATTGACATATTTCATAGTTGGATACATGTCTATATACATATCCATATCAAATTTTTCGTGTTTGCCATTATTTTCCTCAAGAAATATCAACTCTACGACAGAGATTATCCTTTATTTGTCTTTTCTGTCTTTCCTCAAGATGGCAAGATGACGTAGAAAAGTGTCTGTGGACATTACGGAAGATGGTGAAGATTTGTTATTTTATTGGGAACAACGAAACCAACTGGTACAGGTAAACTAGTACTTCATTCCTTCGACTTTGCATCGATTAAAGAAAACGAATATAGTGTAGAGTAGTTGGAGGTAACTTATGCAATCAGTTAACATTGACTTAGTCTCTGATTGTCCTGTCACAGGCTATTAAATAGTATTAGGGCCTTTCTTTCTCTTTTTTTGGGAGGGAGAAAAAAGCTCTTTGGAATCAATTTAGGCTATATATTAGTAATTTTTATATTTTGCTCAGCTGTGGTACTGTTAAATCTGTGTTTTTCCTGAAAATTTTAGTTTTTATCTTTTTTGTAAAACTGAGCATTTTTAGTTTGTAATGATTTGGTTACTGACGTAAATGACGATGTTAGTTTCTTTCATGGGCCATGTTTTTAATTTTTAAGAGTGCAGGGACAGGTCATAGAGTGGGCAGTGTAGTCATGCAATTAAATATCATTCGAGTCCCTATCAGTAGGCGAAGTGCCAAAAAAATGGACCATTAAGCAAAGACCTGAAGACAAAATTTTAAAACGCCAACTGGTAATAATGAAAATGGTCCTAAACTGCGATCATTGACTGGAATAATTTTAAGATTCATAATTTAATTCTGTTTAATATTCAAATCCCTAAATGAAGCTATTGCTATTTTCGTAAAATTGATTTATGTATTTTAAAGGGATTCAGAGTGATTATGGTATTAACTTTTACCAAAATCATGACGTTAAATAATGGATCGTGTTCAAAATATTACCAGCTTCGTCCGAATGCCCACTAACTGCCTGTTAACCTACACATTATATGCAAAAATATGCATTTTACATGAGTGTTGCACTAATGATAGATTTGGATTTCGATATAATACAGGATATGACATATACTATAAAACCAATTATCAAATGTCTCAACATGAGAATGTTCTGACTACTCAAGCGCGACGTTCTAAATTTTCGTTTCAAATGTATTCCCTCTGTACATAAGAGAGAGAGGGGGGGGGATTGAGGTTAATTCATCTCTATTGCGAGTAGGTTCTTCGTTTCCAGTCCAGCTACGTAAATTAAGAGTAATGACGCGAGTCTTGCTTTGGGGATTCTCTCAGATTTATCACATTGCCTTTAATTTAGACGGAAATAAAAAAAAAACAATCTTCATTATGTCCTTCACAATTACAGAATACCATTTCATCATCATCAATTTGTTCATTAGATTTTTTTATACCGTATAATTTTTGTATGATTGGATGTCATTTCTTGATGTTAAACTGCCCGCAAGGCATGATGTTAAAAATTTATTAATTCACAATTCTTGTGATGTTTCCCTTACTGACTAAAACGATAAATCATACGAAAAAAATTATTGATATGCAAATAGATATGATCATTCACAAATGAAAAGTATCTTCGATTTTGTTCTATAAGCTGTCTTCATTTCCTAAAACTGTGTGCGTCTTTCATTTCATCTAATTTACTCCGGAAAGTTTTTGTTCACCTTTCGTTTTTTTTTTTTATACATTTTTGCCATTTGATTATACCATAACGAATAAGCTAATGTAACACCACAGCTACCGTTGCATTCCATCATCAGAAAAGATACAATAAACATTTTCTCCTCGCCAAAAGTGGCCCCATAAAAGTTCGTATTAAGAAAGTTATGATATGCTGAGAGCGCAAAGCAAAACAAGCTCCGTTTTAAGAAAAACTTTGCTTTTGCTTTACAGAGAACTTGACCTCCGTCGAGACTTTGAAATTTTTAACGAGAAACACTTCCTTTGAAATATCCTTCGGATGTTCGTTCATCTAACGACTAAATTCTTCTTACTCTATTCATGTTACCCGTTTCAGAACTGTACTGGTTTGATCGTACTCTACTACGTATTTCAGGAAGTTTTTTGCCCATATCTCTCTAATTAACTGATGGATCAGTGTGCTACTTTTGTGGTGGGTTCACCTCTCCCCTCTGTTTCAAAGTACCATGCAATCAATCGATTAGTTTGAAAGATGTGGAGCCCAAAATTATAAACTCCAAACTTCCTGAAATACATAGTAGTCATTTTTGTTATTGTTCTACAGCCTATTAAACAATTATGCTTCTGTCAACTTGCTGTCCTCAGACTTTCACCACATCGGTAGTTACATACCTCCTATGTAAAGGAATTATATATTTATCATCCAGAAAAAAAATCAGTTAAATAACAGAAACAAATAAATATGGAAGTTAAAATGTTGAAAAGATATAATTAAAATAAAAATCATTCGACGTTAACCCCTCATTTGTGGCCTTCGATCACGCAAATGACTAATGGTATACCCAAGGTCTACAGCAGAGACCTGGGTATTCCTGAACCTTCGGCATACCACAGTAAATGTGTTTAGATATTCTTTGGCGATAAGTCAGAATTATTAAATCAGATTTTGTAACGTATTGATTTTTCATCAATGCCAACTATGCACTAATGGAAGTGGAAAAAAAATGTATTTAAAAACCTACTAAGGTTATCACCACTAAAATAACAGAATAACTTATTTCTTTCATTGTTGGATACCCCAGTTATCTTCAGTTCCCCCATACCCAAGACGTTCTAGTCATTGGAAACACAGGAATTGACGTTCGAATTTCCTTTCCCTGTTTCTGACTTGTTTATTTTGCCTGTTTACGCTTCCCGCGCATAACGTTCATTCCCATCATCTCTCTATATTTGATTTTGCAGCTTTTTATTTTGCAATGCCGTGAATGTCAGTGTTTGATCCACTCAGTTCTCATTTTACTGAATGCAGTTCCATTCTGGTGAGTTGTTGAGATTTCATGTTCCTTTATTTATTAGGCGTGTATGACCATGGCGTATTTTCGGTATACACTCGTAGGGGGTAGCGCCGTCAGTGCGCCTCATGTGGTGCATTGTAGGCATTACTAAAGGGTGTTTGCAGTAACCGCTGACCCCTAACCTTTACTTGACCTCCATTTCCATGGCTTCTACTTCAACGCCTGTCAACTTTCTCACTATGACTTCCCAGTGCAACTGGGGTTTTATTCAGTTCAGCCTTTGAATCCTTGTAATTCATCCCATTTATATTCAGGATGTCCACAATCTTTGCATATCCAGCCACTCTTTTCACTATCTTGAGCGCTGATTGGCTGAAACTGCTCAGTGCTTGGCTTCTTTGTACACTTCTTAAATCAAATCAGTTTTCGCTACATGTATACATACCTTTAAGCAGTCACAGCCTGTGTTTTGACATGTTGAATCAAGCAATGCATCTGCAGTTATTATTTCGATGTAATTTACTCTCGTCAAACTCGACAGGTAGGTGATTTGACCTTTCAACAAAATAATTTTTGCTAATCATTGCGCAATGTTGAGTATTATTTTGGTGAACATTTCGGAGCATTTGAACGTAAGTATTTGCAGAGTATTGTGGAGCGAATTCTCAACCAATTTGTGTGGTTTTAACGGAAAAAACTAATACTCAATATATTAATCATTATTAATTTTGAACTTTTAATAATACCGTGACTGAAATCTAGCATTTTTGCTTATAATAATAGTTATGATTATTTTATCGTTGTTGACATTTTCATAAATAATATGTATTCATGGTTTCGTTGATATCTAAAGTATGACTTAGAATGATTTCAGTTGTCAATTTTCTTAGTCTATTTTACGTGCTTATAGATATTTGAATTAATTGTAATTTCAAAACTGAAGCAATGTATTTACCTGCATCATTCATGAGTGAAACGGTCATCTATGGAAGACTTTCTTTACACTCAGCAATAATAATAATAATAATAATAACAACAGAAGTCACACAGAAATAAAATAACAATACACAAGTAGTGATACTATAGTATACTAAAACAATAGAGAGAGAGAGAGAGAGAGAATTTCATCATCCAGAGCCACTTTCATTAAGATGATTGCACTGGAGTCAATGGTCACAATATTTTCTTTTCTGTTTGTTAGTGTGCGTTAATTGGTTCTGTGCCTAAACACACACCCACTCATATACAGTATATATGCATGTGTGTGTGTGTATATATATATATATATATATATATATATATAGTCATTAATATAATTTCTAATTATCGTCTTAAAGTAAGTGACTAAGAGTAAAACTGTAAAATTTAATGAGGAAATAAAAATAGTATAATTATGCTTAAACATGCCAGCATAGGTTAGAGTTAATATGATTAAAAAGTTCTACCTTTTCAAACATTCACATGTATATTTTGTGGCAGCTCTATATGAAACCAAGCACCATATTGTAATTTATATCAAAACTACATTTCACTTAAATTTTTTTTTTAACTATCGTAAGTAAAATGACAATAGCACTGAATATGAATTTTAACGCTTTGTAAATGTCGACTTGCATTCATTTACTCATCCTTAATTTCTGGGGCCTGAATCCACTGCTATGACACAGTTCTCTGTACAAGCATTTAGGCTGTTTGAGACCGCCTGACACTGGCTTTGACGATTCTGTTTTGCTTACTGACGTTTTTACGATTAGTTACTGCTTGAACTGGTGTTGGGATACAGGGCTCTCTCTCTGGATCAGATTTGATCTCTTAAAGGATTCTTTCAATTGACTGTCTCATAGTTGAGTGTACTCTTCTGGCTGCTTAGCTGATCCTGGTGAGATTCTTTCTGTGTTTTTTACAAGTGTTGAAAGGACTCGGAGCTTTTAGGAATTGTGGTGGATGGTAAAGCGGTTGGTAACTTAGGTTTCGTCGTGACTTAATAAATTTATTTGGTGAAACGTGCATGTAGGGTGGGTATTTGTTATAACTTTATCTAACACTAGTCCTTTGGTTTCATTAGAGAATTCGGTGCCGGCATCTCTCACTTCATTTTGCTTACGAAAAACTTACTTTTGCAGCTAAATGCAATTTTAAATTTAGCTTGAAATTTACCGACTAGAAATCTGAATGAATCTTTGATGTCCCACAAACGAAATTTCCTGTATCAGATTGTCCTCCGTCTATCTTTCAAGACTGCTGGTCGCTTATTTGCTGGTTGTGCATTGTATGCAGTAAAAACATTCAAAATTAAAACCTGACGTTGATAAGCACGTACTTCAGCACCTGAGTTGAACTACGTGTCTGTTTATCATATTTATATCGAACTCTGTTGCAATTGTTCAGTTTGCTTAAAGCCGCAGTGCTTGTGCATTCGCTGCCTGTCTTTTGTGTCGAGTGAGATTTATTGCTCCCATGCAGTCAAATATTGTTTAGGTGGGCGCTTACACTTTGTGGTTAGTATCACGAGCCTCGCATGTTTGTGTTACTTTTTATTGTGCAGGGCAATACTTGACACAGGTGAATAACCCAAGTCAAACCTGATAAGGCTATTGATAAGTTACGTTGATTTTAGTAACTTAGTTTATTTTTTGAATGTTTGTCTAAAGTAAAATTTTGCCTAATTACTATTATTGCAGAAGTTTGATGGGTGTATGACAAAGGCTGGTGGATGATTAATTAACAACCAAATATATTTTGGGTTAAATGCAAGCTATTACAGGATCGACATAAATCTGGTGATGTTTGTTGAATGTTCTGACCTCAATCAGAGCCTCGTTCTCAGAACAGACTTTGAAGCCTCAAATGAGCGCTCAGTTTCCTAACCTTACTAAAAATGTTGTAATTTTTTTACCATGTTTAAATGTCGAGTTTTATAGGACTTAATATCGGGAGAATTCAAAGATTACCAATATACTACTTTACTGTGAATATCACGACACCCAGCATGTAGTGAACATTAGGGCAGCGATGATGTTGCCATAATCCTGAGTCTTGGATAACTGGGGCGAAGAGTATTTTGATTTCTAGCAAAATTAGATGATCAAGTTTAGAGAGCGAAGTCTTGCGTGGCCCTAGCTAAAGGTATTTGAGTTAGATAAGCACTATATATTATCCACTTCATGTACTTATTTAATAATGTTGGTTATATTCCCTTAATTCAAAATCATGATTGAAATTTCCTTACTCATAACTATTTGAACGAATAGGGACGAACAGGGAGATTCATGCATGCAAGTTTAGTTCTGGCAGCATCTTCGGCTGGTTCTTATGCCTAATGGTGCTACTTACAGATTTTTAATTTCTTAAAAATATTTGGATTCTCCTCTTATTGTTTTACAACCTTATCATTGTTTGATCAGCATATTAAATCTCTGGATGATAATTTATTCCTATGCTAGCTCGAAGAGGACAAGTAACAGGAAAAACTTCAAGGGCCTGAAACTTACATGCACTAGTTGTTTGATCTTGGTCACACAACTGGGAAAAGTTAAATATTGTAACTTTCATTCAACAGCTTATGGTCATGCAGATGTTAAGGAGCGTTCTGTCTTTCTAATTGGTTTTAATGTGGCTCTTCCTGAAAAAAGCATCTCTTATTTAATAGTATGGCGTCAAGACTATCGACTACCATTTCAACTGTCTATGACAATGTTGAGTCTAGCCCTCAGGAAAAATAATGATTTCATTGATAAGTCCGATGTGGTAAGAAACTTATTCTGATGCAGTGTTACATTTCCATAGAGTTATTTAACGGTTTCCAGCAGTAGGCTGCAATTTCCAAATAATCGCCATTTCAGAATTTAATTCCACAAGTGAAAACAAACGAAGAGATTTAGCTACCCCTCATGGTCTTTTTGTGAGTTAGATTGTTCACTGAAGGGGATGAGAGGTAGCTTCAGTAAGTAACCACTGGTACTTTTGGGTTTATTATTAGGAAAATAACCTTTATTAGTGATTTTATTGAGAGGCCTGTTCTGAAGACTCTCTCTGATAGAAACGAGTTCTTTGCTTTGTATTGATACATTGAATTGAATTGAATTTAACTGAATATAGAATTTAGGCCAGAGGCCAAGCACTGGGACCTACGAGGTCTTTCAGCGCTGAAACGGAAATTGGCAGTAAAGGGTTTGAAAGGTGTAACAGGAGGAAAACGTTGCAGTTGCACTATGAATCAATTGTTAGGAGAGGGTGGAAAGTAAGATGAAAGAAAGAGAATACAAAAGGAGGTACAATAAAAGGAACGAAAGGGGTTGCAGCTAGGGGCGAGCATGCTGCAAGAACGTAGTGACCCCCTTACAGAAGATGTGTTGATACAAGTCTCATTGTAAAGTATAATTGTTGAAAAATCATACAGCGTCGATGTAAGATAACATAGTACAGAGCTGAGGCCCTTTGAACTAACAAAGGAATGGCCAAAAGCGAGAGTGGTCGTTTCTAGGAGTAAAAAAGTGTGCAGAATCCAAAAATGGGCGTCTTACAAGTCCCTGGTGGGACATGTGCCTGTAAGACACCATTACCGCTCCATGACAGCCGTGACAGAGTTCCGATCAAATCGACAACTTAAGGCGGAACTGTCATCGATTAATAATCTGCCTATTCTGTCATTATAGTAACAAACATTTTATAACTTTTAAATGAATTATTTATGTCCAAAATTAACCCTTAAAGAAGCTCATTTTAAAGTCGTCTGGTGTAAAAGATAATTTAATGGAACTTGACCGTTACATGAAGGAATAATATGATGAATAACCTACTGATTAAATTGAGAGTATTCACCAAAGTAAGTGAATAAGAGTAAGTATACCAACAGACATTACTCAGTCGTTGTTATATTCCGAGTCTCCAGAAGAAAGTTGCTCAATTTCACTTTCTTCATTCCCTGGATCCAACGTCTTTTCATCATCAATCCGACAACAGATTTCTTTTGGGATCTGCTCTCCCTCAAACCAAAGTAAAGTGTATGTACCATTTTGAATTCGCCATCCACTATCTTCAGGTTTGAGCATTCTTGAGGCAGGTTTGTTAGCATTTTTTTTCCATATTAGCGACATAAGTTTGAACGAAAAATTTTCTGTTTCAGTACTGATGATTGTAGGGAGGCGATCCACCAGCATTAAATCCTTTCATATTCTGAAGTGGTTGTTTGTCATCTTTTGGCTTGCATTTATCATTGAAAATTAAGTACCACACTTCATCTACTGAATCTAATTTTGGTTTTCCATAGAGAACACAAACAAATTTCTCCAACTCTTTTGAGATGGCTTCAACACTGTCCCATGATTCTGTTCCCAGTTTGGCAAACATGTCTTGGAATTCCTTGAAGGATTCAACTATGGGATATGGTTTAATCTTTCTTTTCCTCAGAAATGATGCTGTGAAATCACAACTTGTGAATGCGTGCAGCCCAGGAAGAGCCATACACAGGTTTCTTCCAGGATTTGAAGCAAGATTAGTGATATCTATACATCATCTAGTAGTTTTCCCCACTCTGCCCACCATCCATCCATACATGGCTGTGTTATGGACATGATAAAGCAGGATTACAAGAATATATCTGTGTCATTACATCTTACAATTACATTGGCACCAGCATATGTTCTTTTTAATATTCTGAAAATGCCCATAATAAGCAAGTCAGCCTCCTCAGCAGCAACACTCCAAGATCCCCAACTTTTCACACATTACATGACTATCAGCCTCTTTGTAAAGGTGGCACTCTTTTTCCAGTCCAAAATATATTTCATGACCGTGCAAGACAGAGGCGTAGCTATACATCTTCCATTCCTTCACCAGAAAGTGCAATAGTGACTTCTTAAAGTTATTTCTCAATGTATTGAAAGTCCTTTGGACGATGTTGCTCAGGGCCCATGACAATGAGGCTGAGATTTCACCTCAAGGCTCCCGCCTTCCACGTTCTGTCCTTGACTGAAGGACTTTCATAGGTGTCACACACAAAATCCACACCTTTGCTCTTCTACAGAGATTTATACATGATGTCCTTTGCCCAATACTTTTTATAGGTGGGTGCTATACTCTCTAATGACTATATTGTGAACATTCCATCCACCACACAAGCATCCACAGATGTAGGTGAAACACTTGTAACTTTTCCCTCTAGTATATGCATCAGTTTGGATTTGTTGCTTTTCATAACAGTTCCATCAATGTGTGCTAGACATTGGTACTGGTGTTCACAAGGAATTTTACGAGATCTAACTTCTCACTTAAAGCTAGGAACAACAGTCTACCAATATATCTCTTGTCCCTTAAACTTCCTTAATCTTCATATCCTTGGTTGATACTTTTATCTTCATCGCCACATTAGTAAAATTTTTTACTTTATGCCTAGGAATTGGTTTTTCAAACCTGTTGGAATCTGCAAAGCACTCGCTGGTAAACTTATCACACCACTCTTTCCCTTTGTCCATACAGTGAATGAGGTCTCCTTTTACATCGTCTGGTGCTGCTTTCCCAGTGCTTATACAGTACAAGTTTTCATCATTCAGAGCTTCTCCAAATGGATTCAGTGTGTCTTCTATTCCTCTTGCTAGTTTTTGAAGGTCACTGTTATCTCGTTATTTGATAGGGTTTCAGCTCCTGAGATGTGTCGTTAGTTTTGTTACACTTGATTTTTCAGTAGATCACCAACAGCTGCATGACCCAGTTTTTGTCACCATCCATTTTGACAGGCAGAACGACTGAGAACGCCGATATATGCCTGTCAGTCGTGATGCTGCATTAGCATTTACAGTTTGCTCAAGGTCATATCCACAGGGTTTCTTGAAAAGTTTGTGACTGATAGAGACCACCATTTTCAATGCTGTCACTAAGAGCTGGGTGTGAGTCTTCAATATTTATTAGGTTTAGTAAGTAGCATACCATGCAATGTGCATAGTTGTGGCGATTTGTTGCAAAGAACATATATACATTTTTTCATGACTGTAGGTGAAGTTCAGGTCACTAGTATGACAGGCTACTAAACTGTGAAGTAGATGCACCAGATCAATATACAAAATCAATACACTTGCCGCTGCTCCAAGACATCCAGATCTTGTTTTGTTTGCGAAGTCATTCATATTAAATCCATTAGGGTTATATGTCGGTGTACTTTGTAGATTCTTCATGTCCTTGGCGAGTTCAAAGTATGCAACTTTGCTTTGTAGGTTTTCAGTTACTGCTCCATTGGTTTTAGAAGTTTTGAAATGCAATACTTGAAGCTGTAGCTAGCAGTGGGTACAGTCGTTTGCAGCAGTTGAAGTGTTTCCCTTAATAAATCCTCGAAGCTATCCAAGTGCCAGACCTCTGTGTCCACAAGAATATGAGTCCTCCAGATTCATCTATGAAATGTCCAAGTGAAGCAAAATAAGCCATCATAATGTGAAAAGCCAAAGCATATAAACAGATTATCATATTTTGGAGACTCTTGGTCCTGTATCTGCATACCTGGTTTTGCGATTGCCAGATCGTAGGTTACTAGGGTGTATGTATCGCCACACTCCTTTGTAACAGTCTGTGAACGTCTCATCGTTTCAGCAACCACATCCAGTCGTGTCGGGGGTAGATGTAAGTTTTCCATGTATCTGACAATCTGGAATGGAAATTTATCTCCTGTGATGCGTGAATTCCAACCGGACCACATTGGCGTATCGTCAAATAGTTCACATGACATTGCCCATGCTATATCTCTTCTTCTTATCTGAATCAGGTGACTGGGTTCATTAACTTCTTTAACTGAATAGTTGAAGGTTGAGATACGAGGTTTCTTTGGATGTGAGATACGGTAGGAGCCATTTTCATAGTCAAACTTTCTTTTTCGCTAAAGTTTTTGGAGCATGTCTCTGCTTGTGTTGTATCTTTACCTGCTGGACTGGTGGATTTGATATGTCTTCTTTAAGAAAGTTTTGGTAGCAATGCCAACGGTATCGTGAGTCCTTTCACGTGCCGTTGGCATTACTAGAAATTTTCTTAAATATGCTGAAATAATACAACACAACAGGTACCTCAAGCATAGCGAAAAAAAGTTGCTTTATAATGGTTCATCGACTCACATCCAAAGCTCTCGTATCTGGCCTTCTTATTCGGATAGCTTGATCGTAAGAAGAAAGAGATACTAACGCTATTGACTGCACAATATGAGTTAGTACGCATCTGAAGATAAACTTCCGTCGTTGTCGGGCCATGAAAACACCCCATTTGCTGGATGTGATTGCTGAAACGACAGATGCAATTCCTGGAAACGTGTGACGTGCGTGACTACGATGCAATCACTAAACCAGTATACTGGACCAGGAAACAAAATATGATGATCTGTTGTAATAACGACTTTCACATTATGATGGCTATGGACATTCATGAATCTGGAGGAACTGTGCTATTGGTTACAGAAGATATGCTGAACAGCTGGTATTGGCTCAACCGCTGCAAACGACTGCACTTACTGCTGGCTTCCTGTGCGTTTTCAAACTCGCGAAGCAATGAGTACTTTGAACTCAAGCGCGGCAGAAAGATGCAAATACGCCGACATACTAACACAATGAGCTGATATGAGCACTTCTCGCCGTCAGATGATAACTGGCAGCTGCAGTGATTTTATTGCTGTTGATCTGGTGCATCTGCCTATTCGGTAGGGCCTGTCATACTGACTGGAACTCGCCCTACGGTCATGAAAAATCATTACCTCTTCTTTGCTTTAAAATCGCCGCAACTCCGCCGTGCTGCCGCAAATAATATTGAAGACTCACACCAGACTGCGTTATGCGCAATGATTATCGGGTATCGGCTAATCTTTTTCGAAAACACAATGAATACGACCTGGGCTAAACTGCTGAAATAACTAATGCAGCATCACGACAGGCTGTCGGCGTTACTCACGAGCCTGTCCGTATTAAAACTGTAGCAAAATGCGATGATCAAATCGAAGTGTGGCACAAGCAACGACAGCCTGGGCTGAAACTATCGTATCAAGCAGACAGTGACCTTCAAGCAACGAAATAGAAAGGCCCACACTATCCACGACTGAATACAAATGGCTGCTATATAACACTGAAACAGCACCAGCGACACTCATTCTACTCTTGTGGACAGAAGAAATGGTGTAATAATTTACCAGTAGTAACTTTGCAATTCCAGATTTGAAAAGCAATTCCTGACAAATGAAAATTTTACTAATGGTGACAAACAAAATGTCGGCCAAGGTGAAGTTTGAAGACAGAAGATATGTTGACAGACTGTTGTTCTAGCTTTTAAGTGAAGAGGATATTTCGTAAAATTGTAACATTGTATGTCACTGCACACATTGATGAACTGACCCATGGCTCAAACTGACTCACTACTGAGAAGTTACAAGTGTTCACCATCTGTGAATTGTGTGATGGTGGTATGTTCTGTACTGGTCGACCAGAAGAAGTATAACACCACCTGCGACCTTATTGCAGAACAACTCATGTCTGTAAACAAAAAGCATATTGGTACGTGTGTGTTCTGTCAGTCAGGAACACGTGAAGGCTGTGGAAATCACTTGAGCTAACATCTCCATCAACAACGTTAATGTTTTAAGTCATTACAATGAAGAAGACACTTCTGTCTTGCAGTCATATGACACTGAACTTTGCGTGCCACCTTTAAGCGATAATCATTGACATGTGTGAATTGAGATGTAATGTTATCATGAGGAAAAATTGGCTGCTATTATATGTTGTATTTCAGAATATTAAGGGCGCATATGCTGATGTATATGTTCAGCAGATATGTGACACAGACATTCTTGTAATCTGCTATCATGTCCATAACACAGAAACTTCCATGTGGACCCAGATGATGTGTAGATATCTTATCTTCTTCAATCTGGAAGGCACTGCAACAACAGGCTTGTTTTGAGTTGTGTTTCTGGCATCGCTGAAAGAAAAGGTCAAACCATATCATAGTTAGTCATGGCTTCAGACATGTTTGCCAGTTTCAAATAATCAAATGGACAATGTGAAGCCATCTTTCAGAAGTTGAAAGAACGTTTGTGTTCTATGAAGCAAGTAGATCGTGGGTAGTGTGATAACAATGATAAATACCAAGCAAGATGACAAGCTGAAGATTAATACTGGTGAACTACCTCATGCCAATAAATGCTGGCTGAAAATTCTCGTTCAAGCATCGTAGACCAGCTGGAAAATGCTAACAACCGCCCACAAATCTTTCAGAGCTTATGAAGGCAGCGAATGATAACATTCCAAAATATTTTACTACTTTGAGAAAGCTGAAATCTAAATCTGTTAATCAATTGACGAAAAAATGGATCAGAAATGAAAGTGATGACGGCTTTGCTGAACTCGGAGTATACTAACTTTAATGACTGGTAATGTTAACATTAACATTATACTTACTCTATTCACGTATGAATACTCTTTAGACCATTCATCATGATTATCTGCTCATGTAACGATCGAAATTCCATTAAGTATCTTTACACCGTTTTGACTTTTTAAATGAGCTTTGAGAGTGGACATATATTCATTTAAAGGGTATAAATGTTGTTACTAATGACAGGCGAAAGGTATCGTAATGACGATTCATAAAATGTCGCGTGTGACTTTCGAGCTGTCACGGCTGTCATGATGATAATGGTGTCTTACGAGCACATGTCCACCAGTTTTTATGGGCTACCATTTTGAATTCTGCACACTAAACGATCTCGCTTTGGCCATTCGGTGGTTCAAAGGCCTCATCTGCTATGTTATCTTGCATCGAACTGTATATTTTTTCAGTGCTTTGCAATGAACGCGTATCAGCACACCTGAGATCGCGGGTTCTTTGCAACGCCTTCGACCTTCTGACACTGGTCGCTTTGTGTGCCTTCGCTTTGTATTCTCTTTCTTTCATCTTTCCCTCTCCTAACAGTGATTTCATAGTGCAGCTTTGCGACATTTTCTATGACCGCACTTTCAGGCCTTTACTGCCAATTTCGTTTCGCGGGTCTGTGCTTCTGACTAAATCTATGTTCAATTGAAATTCAATTCAATTCAATGTATCAATACAAAGCAGACTCATTTCTATCAGAAATGTTCGAAACAGGCTACCTCTCAATAAAATCACTGGCGGAATTGGCCTGTCTTATAAACCAAAGAAGCTACCGTGATTACTGCAAGCTTACCTCTCATCCTTTCGTGATTTGTCTGGTACAAAAGAAACAACTAAGACACGACAATTAAGTACCAATAACGATGTTGGCTTCATTGAAGCTTCGTTAAATGTCCCATGAAAATACGGGCATCAGAGCAAGTTCACTCACATCAGACGAAGTCATTATTTCCCTGTATGTAATGTTGATCGACAACGCACCGACACTATACCAAATAAGAGATGCTTTTTCGAGAAAAATACGATAAACAGAAAAAGACGAAGACAACAAATGCATGACAACTAAGCTGACCGAATGAAGTTTAATATTTAACTCCCGGTATTGTGACGAACAACCAGTGCGTAGTTTCGAGCCATAGTACCTGTTTTTAATCACTCTTCGAGCTGGCACGAAAGGCTTCATTGAAGACTGTATGCTGATCAATGATACTGAGACCTGTAAAAACAATGAAGGAGGAAATCCCGGAAATATTTTTAAGAAATTAAAAATCTGTGAAAGTAACAGTAACGACCAGCAGCGTGCCAGTGAACTGACTCTTTAAATGTGCATGAACTCCCCTGTTCGTCTATTCGTTCAAGCAATTGTGATAGTATTTTAATTGAGAACATTGTGTAAATTGAATGACCTGTAGTGCTTATCCCAACTCCAAGCCTTGTGAGACACACCAGCTCGGCTCTTTACAAACGATAAATCTGATTTTGCTGAAATCAAGCCCCGGTGAGGAATTATGTGGCTGTCATCGCTCTTTAACAGTGTCGGAGTATTTGCGAAACAAAGCTAATTTTATTGTAATCCCAATTCTCCCCGTGTTAAGTGCAAGCTTTCGACATTCTGCTGTAGTAAGAACACAGCATTTGTAAGGTGAGAAGCTGAGCGCTTTCATTGAGCTACAAGAAGTCTGTTCTGGCTCCTGGAGGTTTGCAGTCATTCAACAAACATCACCAGACTGTGTCAGTCGTGTTTGGCACATTCAACCTAAAATATATTTCAAGGATGATGGCTCCACCGGCTTGCTGTCATACGCCCATCCGAAACTTCTCATTAATAGGCTGGCAGAAACAAATTGCTGACAAACATTCAAATGAAACTGGTCAAATCAACGTAACCCTATCAATAACATGGCAGGTTTGACTTGAGTTAAATACACCAATGTCGAAAGTATTGCCCTACGCAACAAAAAAGCCAGCACACAAACATCAAGCTTCTGATACTAACCACAAATGTAGCCTTTCGCTGTATTTGTTTAAATATCACTCGACACAAGGCTGGCTGCGTTTCGCTAGACTGCGAAACTGGTGGCTGCAGCTTTGCGATATAAATATGATGGCTCGTTGCGCGGTTCAAACTTCGGTAGCTAACCAACATCGGGACAATTTGAATGTTTTCGCCAATGCGCAACCAATAAACGCGACCACGAAGACAGACGAGGGACAATCTGTTACGAAAACTCGTTTGTGGACATCAAAAAATTCATTCGAATTTCTGGTCGATAATTCAAGCTAATTGCGTGCATTTAACTAAAAAGCCAGTTTTCGTAAGCAAATGAAAGTGAAGATGCCGGCTTTCAGAGTACTAATGAAACGAAAGAACGAATGACAGACTAGAAGTTATAACAATACCCGCCCTATGCTGCGTTTCATAAATTTGATAAGTCACGACGAGCTAAATTTTTTCAACCGCTTTACCATCACCTGATTCTAAAGAAGCTCGAGGTCCTTTCAACGCTTGTAAAAAACACAGAAAAATCTCACCGAGATCAGCTAACGGCTTGAAGTACGCAACTATGAGACGGTCGAATTGAAGAATCCTTTAAGAAGGTCAAATCTGATCGAAGAGAAGGCCCTGCTATCAACACCGGATCAGCGGTAATATCGTAAGTCATCAAAGCCGGGTTCTGGTCTCTCAAGCAGCCTAACAGGCAGTAATGAAAGAACGTGATATAACAAATGATTCGAGCATAGTGAGACGGTAAATGAGAAGAATGCCAACATTCATTTAAAGCGTTGCCAGTGCTGTGTTCATTTTACTTTACGATAGTTAAAAAAATTTAAGTAATGTGGACGCGACTGATATTCACAATGAATACTTGATTTCATAAACTGCCACAAAAATAACACATGTGAAGATGATAAACACAATCATATTAACTCATTTAGCTATTTTTAGTCATATTAAATTTTACAGTTTTACTCTTAGTCAGTACCCTTTAAATAATTAGAAATTATATTAATGACATATGCTATATATGTATATGCTGCTATATATATACACACACACACATCTTATATACTGTATGTGAAGCAGAGGTGATATGTTTATTATCACAGGGTAACGCACACTAACAAACAGAAAGAAAATGTTGTGATGGTGACTCCATTACCATTTTAACAACGGCTCTGATGAAAGTACTCTTCTCTCTCTCTCTCTCTCTCTCTCTCTCTCTCTATATTTTAGTATACTATAGTAATACTACTTGTGTATTATTATTTATTTCTTAATGTGACTGTTGTTGTGTATTATTATTATTGTGCTGGCGAAGTGTCCATGTTGTTCGTTTCACTCATGAATGATGCAGGTATACAGTTTTGGTCGGTCAAATGTCTATAACGTAAAGCTGGGCTGAAGAATGAGCAACTTTAGTCATTCTGAAGTCATACTGGTATCAACGAAAACCATGAACTCCCACTATTGAATGTCAGCTGTGACTAAAACAATAGTAACTTTCGCCATAACAAAATAGCGAATTCGGTCACGTATTATTAAAGTTCAAACAAATAACGATTAATATATTGATGAATTTTCCGTTAAAAGCTACAGAAATGGTGAAGAAATTCGCTCTCTGCATTCACGTTCAAATGCTCAGTATTCACCAATACTCAACACTGCCCACAATATTAACTAAGCCATTTGTTGAAGTAATCCGTCTATAGAGGGAACTGAACAGTAAGTACATCGAAAACCAACAACTGCGAATACGTGCTACGACTAAGTATGTCGAAACACGAGCTGTGTTTCAAAGTATGTGCATGTAGCGGCTTGTTGTTAAGTATGAGCCGTGGCGTAACGCTGGTGATTTCTTTCAATCGGCACGCTCAGACGATGGCTGAATATGCGTTTTTGAGACATCTGGTACTAATGGATGAACTACGAGATCAAAGGCTGAACTGGAATAAAACCCTCGGTGCACTGAAGCTCTGGTAGTTGGTTATTTGAAAATTGGCAAATGAAGATGGCGCAGGCACTGAGGCGAAGAGTTGCTGCAACACTGCTAACTGCACCTGGCGCCAGTGACGTGCTGGCAACGCCTACAGTGTACTATACCGAAAAGAGAGCCATGTTGCTCAATAAATAAAGTTTGTGAAAATCAACAGTAACCTGGAGCTTTACATTCAAAGCAAATAATCCGAGGTCAAACGACATTCACAACATTGCAAAATAAAAGAAAGCTTTAAATCAACATGAAGAAGATGAGGAATGAACATTATGCACGGAGCGAAACGGCAAAATAAGCGAAGTCAGCGGGAAAGAAAATCATTCCTGTGTTCAATGACTGGTATGAAGACAACTGGGAGTTGTCAACAATGAAAGAGAGCGAGACCATTCTGTTGACACGAGTGGTGACTGTTTTAACGAAGTAGATTTTAAACCATTTTCCTTTCGATGAATGCGCAATTGAACGTGATGAAAATCCAGTAACCGTTGCAAATATCTCGATTTAACTGCCTGACTTATCTTGAAAATATCTAAACATTACTGTGTTAACCGCCGAATCAGGAAGCACCCGGAGTCTCTGCTATGAACTAGTATACCGATGATGTTGCGTGATCGAGAGCCACAATGAAAGGGGTTATTTAGTGAATGTTTGACACAGTATGTCTTTTCAACATTTTAACTTCCATATTTATTTATTTCATTATTCTTTGATTTCTGAATGATATAAACTATAATTCCTTTACATAGGAAGGTAATGTAACCGATGTGACAATCTGGTTTTTAATTGACTTAAGCTTTATAGTATTTAATGACTGTAGAACTTAACAAAAATGACACTATGCTATTTCAGAAGTTTTGGTCATCATTTTGCCCACATCTTTCCGCTCATTATTGATGGTATGTTGCTGGCTGAAAGTGATTGGTAGAAGATATGAACCTTTCTGTAATGCATCCAAGTAATACAGACCTGAAAACAGGCTGGCGTGAATGAAGCGAAAGGAGGCTGGTCGTTAGACAGGCGTCCGAAGGTGTGTCTCGGCAATACCGTACTCAATGGAAGTCGAAACTACTAAAGCAAGTAAAGGCCTTGTGGAAGCTTTACTTTGCTATGCTCGTATATCTTATTAATACCGAAGGCTTTTATGGAACCGCACAACGAGGCGAAATGTTTATTATATCTTTTTCGATGATGCGTCGTGAGTATTACATTAACAATCGACGTATGTTATATAATCAAATATTATGTATAAAAAAAACGGTGAACATGAAAGACGCACACAGTACAGAAATGAAGACAACACTAAGACAAAAATCGAATACTTTCGACGTGAACTCGATCATCTGTTGCATATCAATAATTTTTTCGTGTGATTTATCGTTTTCATCGGCTGAAACATCACAAGAAGGTATTTTTAACATCATGCGCCTGCGAGCAGACTAATATCGAAGCGACAATACGCTGCAAAGTATACGACATAAAAAAATCTGGAAATGAACAGCTGTTGATGTGAATGTCATATTATGAGTTAATAATTGTTTTCGATCTAAACAAGCAATGACTAAATCTGAGAGGAATAAGCTTTGGGCTTGCGTCATCTCTTAATTTACGTAACTGAACGAGCAACTTCTGTGTATAATCTATCTCTTCTTGTATTGCAGAGGAACTACATTTGAAACGAAATTTCAAACGTCTTGCTTTCGTAATCGAGGCTTTGAATACGATATAATACTTATAACATATATGTCTTATCTGTATTATATTAAAAATCTGAGTAAACATACTAAACTAATAAATGCACATAAGAGTGTGCATATAATGAATGGAGATTAACAGGCATAATATCTGCTTTATGACTAACTGGTACGAAGCGCACATATTCAATGTGAGTACGATAAAAGTTCATGCCATTATCTCTTTACATCCTTTAAAGTATCGTCGAAACCACAGCCAACATGCTCATTGAACGAATGTAAAGAAGTTTAAGCAACAATTTCGTGAGCGATCAATGATCGCGGTTAAGACCATTTTCATTATTACCGGTTGGCGTTGCAAAACGATATTCAGATGTCCCATTTTTTGGCACTTCGGACTCGAGCGTATTTAATTGCATGATCCTTGCTCTGCCTGTTGGCTCCTGCACTCTTAAAATGTTGAAATATTAACTCATGAAACTAACATCGTCATTACGTCGATAACGCAAATCGTACAACAAAATGTTTCAGTTTTAGCTAAAGAAAAGCTGTTCAGAAGCATACAGATTTAACAATGCCACAGCAGTAAATATAAGATTACAATGCTGGCTAAATTGAACTAAATTTCCCACTCTAACTAATACATTTAATAACTATTGACGTCAGGAACTAAGTCAATGTTAATCCAGGTTATAAGAAGTTGCCTTTACTACACTATATTCGTTTCTTTAATCGATAACTGAAATTTTGTGTTAACAGTTGCCAGACTATATATTGCCGAATTGAAGTTTCGTTGTTCAAACAATAAAATATTCTCACCATCTTCCGTAACAATCACAGATTATTTCGTCATCTGAGAAAGACTTAAGAAAAAACAAACAAAGACTGCCGAAGTTGATATTTCGGAGAAGCAATGAGTAAGCTACAAGTGACGTAGATGCTAGCTATATAATTTATGTATTAACTATGAAATATAATCAATTCATTTTGCAGGCAATAAAATTATGATGCTCCTAAATCATTTATTTCTCCCACCAGTCTCTCTCTCTCTCTCTCTCTCTCTCTCTCTCTGCTTCTATTCCATTACTTTAATGGCAGTAAGGCTTTTTTAAAAGGATGGAAAGAAGCACACATTGTCTACTGTTTCTTTTCAATAGTTCTAACTATTTTAGTATCTAGACGTCGTATAATTTGCTGGTGCCTTGGGATCTTTCCCTCTCAGGAAGATTTACTTTAGCTGCTTACGGAAAAAAAAATATTGGTCCCAAAACAAATATAAATTTCGGCAAGAGGTTATTGGCTGATGGAACTTTGAGAAGGATTTCTCTTTTGGTGCAACATGAATTACATATACGACTACTTGAACGAAGCTCGAAACAATGAGTTTGAGAGACTTTGTGGTTCATTTTACGATGCGTTCACACAATTATCACTAATCTCGCACCATAAGACCAAAAGGACGTAGTATGCTTTTAAGTAGCAACTTTGACTACTAACTTTCATAATGTTGAGTGCAACGTGGTGAACACATACTCATACATTAACACTTTTTATAAATAAAAGAACAGATAGAAAGTGAATACACACACACACACAGAGAAATATATATATATATATATATATATATATATATATTTATTTATTTATAAAAAAAAAAAATGTTAGATGTGTGTATTATTGTCTTCAATATTCTACATTTGCAATCAACATTATGAAAGTTAGGTAATTCAAGCACACTTGAATATATACATATGTATGTATATATATATACATATATATATATATATATATATATATATATACACACACATTTAAAAGTATATACAAGACAAAAATCCCTGTCAATAATCGTATTTCACTGGGGTAACAAGAGTTCTCTTCCAGTTACAGTGCTATGTAAGCTATGCGAGCGAAATTTAATGCTTCAAAATTCATAAAGATCCTTATTCTTCTTATAACGATACAGTATCCTATTTGATTATGGAATGTCTAAATACAAAAATTGTCCCGCTGAGATCTTCTGATTAATTAACGATGTGAAACATTGATTTTACAGAAAAAATAGAAATAAATGTGTGTGTGCATGGCAACCGCTGATTACAGCCGAATGAGACACTACGCCTACAATCCGGAGGTTTTTCAAGATGGTAGTCACCGGCATGCTACCGAACGCACGAAATCTTCAATCATTGTAATAGCGTTTTGTATTTGTTGTTTATACAAATTAACCTGTTTTATTTATATGATAATATTGTGATAGTAGCGATCTGTGATATAGATATTATGCAATTAACGTAACAACACAAATAAATAAACATAGGATAAGTACTATATATCGGGGTATAGTGTTGCCAGAGGTATAAGCACGGCACTGATTCAAGGATAACGTCTTCTTTTTTTGTCATTTTTTCTCTAATTCTGTTTGAATCCGTAAAGGACAGCTACATCACAGTTGTGTATTATAGTTAAAAATTATTTGTATATTCGTCAGAAAACTAATCATAAAGAATGTTCATGTTTTATGGTTCCCTTACTATTCCACTAGCTGGGCAAAAAAAAAAAAAAATGAAGAGAGAGAGAGAGAGAGAGACGTGACAGAATAAAAATTTTTACCTGATTTATTCCTTCTAATTGTACATCAATAACATTGGAGAGTAAGTAGACACAATCACAATATTGGTTGCAATATTAACCCATTTTCTGGGTAATATTTTTATCAATGATCAAGCACCCAGCTGACAAGGGATACATAATCTAGAAATTCAGATGAATTCTGCAGTGTTTGAAAAATGGTTTAAAGCAGCTTCTTCCCAATATAGGGCCATCTGCCATCATAGTGTTGGATAACGCTTCTTATCATTCCCTTCTAATTAATAAACCTCCGACAATGTCTGCCAAAAAATTGAAGTTAAAGACTGGCTAATAAAAAATTAGTAAAGTTACCCAAAGACATTCATGTAAAGAAAATACGTGATTGACAGACTGGCAGATGGACATAGTGGTTAGGCTGCCTCCATATCACTGCCAGTATAATGCAACAGAACTGATATGAGCACAGGTAAATCGCCGTGGCAAAGAAGAATCATTTTAAAAAATCAGACCTGCTTCCTTTGGTCAAAGCAATTGAATCCATATCTTCTGACAACTGGGCTAATAATGCTGAGACATGCCGAAGATATAAAAGAGATGACGCTTCAAGAGATGTTTGCATTGATAAATATGAATTCTTTTGTTATCGATGTAGCATCCTCTGACGAGATTCTTCATAAGTAATGTGTCTCCACTCATACTTCGGTGTAAATAGAATTTATTGCTTTCCCTTGTTGTGTGATATCTGTTGAACACTGAAATTGAAATAATTGAAATATAGATCTGTTTTTCGACAGAAAGTGGCAGAAATATCTTTAAAATCTACATATAACAGAAATGCCACAGCAGTATTGAGTATCTGACAGTACTTTAAAAGCACAGGTAAATCTAATACTGTATAAATGTGTAATATATATATATATATATATATATATAATTGTGATATAGTTTTGAAGCTTTTGAATTGCTTTCTTTAGTGCATGCATAATCCGTCTTTACCTCCTTGCTTTTTGTATCAAGGTTGAATTTTTCACTGTACAGCTATAAATAGCTCATAATAAACATTCTTTAAATATTGTACACAATATATATATATATATATATATATATATATGGGTAATAACAATATTAAAATATTTAATGAAACTTTATTTCTCTTCACACAGTGAAAATTCAACATTATTACAACTAAGGAAAATCTGTATCTTTGCTAGTCAAAAACTCAAACTATATCACAATTATAAACTTCGATAACGAACAGTAATAAAAACTATAGTAGATGTACTCAGAACATTGCTCAGGCACAGCATCCCAAATAAACAAACTGAATGAAAGCATCTAGGTTTCAAATTTCTTATCTATCATTTTCATATATTGAATTTTTTATCTAAAATTTATTAGGTTAAACAAAACAAATTCAGAACTTTCTATTATAGTACCGTGCTTGATAACAGGCGCAAACAATGAGAGCTTGAAGTCAGAAGGTTAATGAGTCCCAGTTTAAGAGGAGCAAGAAGTCTCTTCCTAAAACGGTCGTACTAGTAACTATAAGCCCGCCCGCCTTTCTTGTTTTACTTGCTAACCTTGTTTGCCTCTTATTCAGTTTCATCCTCTAGTTTACTACTGAAGGTAATCTGTTTCTTGTTTTGTCATTGTCATTTTCAATCTTCACTTATTTTAATTTTGTAGCTCTGTTGTCCAGTTTAATTAGTGTTTTTGTATCTTTTTAGTAGAAAAGATGGGATAGGTGATCCCGAAGCTTTCATAATAAATATATCAATGATGAGCTGACTGTTCTTCCTATCCACGTACTCCTACTAACTATATATGCATATATGTATATATGTATATATATATGTATGTATAATATTATATATATATATATATATATATATATATATATGTATTTATATATATATGTATTTATATATATATATATATATATATATATATATCTTTCTATCTAGTGCATATCTCTGTGTCTAACTATCATATTTAGCCACACACTAACACACACATATATGTATACCTTTTGTATATATTAACTATCACATACACAATTGTTCTGTACATTAACTAAATTACTGAGTTGTTCAAGCTGGATGGTATCTATAGATACCACTTTTTGGTTTGAATAGTATCACTAATAATATATATATATATATATATATATATATATATACATCTGAAGAAGAAGCAGTAAAGGGAAAAGCATCCTCATCATCTACAGTTTATTTTCAATGCGCGACGTTTCGCGACGAATTCCAAGTCATTTTCAAGGCTATAATATAATTTGCGAACATCAATAACAAATTAATGCAATGGCAGCAACTCTTTATGTAGTAAAATATTTAAAACAACCTCATTCCAAGACAAGTCAATAATGAGTAAAAGGAGTTCACTAAAATCTTCATTAACCTACCTATATGAAAGAAGAACAAGACTAACATAATAAGTACAAACAAGTAGAGGAAAACCAGTTGCCCAAACTAGGCTATAAACAATTTCACTGAGGACGATTGGTATTTAACGTGGCACAGTCTTCCTGATAATTATAGTTCTAGGATGGTTCAGTCGTTTGTTGTTCTGCACTCACGACCTAGGATGAAAAAATCCTTGCTGTCAATATAAATTTTGCATTTTGAATGATTTCGTGTATATTTGATTGCTCAGGATTAGATATGCTACCTGTTCTGCATGACATGCCCCTGTAGAGATATGCGGACCTTCAACAGCCTCCTCGTGCATCCCACATA
Source organism: Macrobrachium rosenbergii (assembly GCF_040412425.1). NCBI lineage: Eukaryota > Metazoa > Arthropoda > Malacostraca > Decapoda > Palaemonidae > Macrobrachium > Macrobrachium rosenbergii. The sequence goes on from NW_027100731.1 coordinate 536,057, forward strand.
TGTCCCGTGATCACATCCCGGTGATGTGTGTTAACAACGCTGAAGAAAACAGCTGGAACCAGTCTTTGACTCTCTGAACAGAACCCTATTGTAAAGGATTTTCAGGATGATTTCAGGTTTAAAGCTGGAAAACTCTTTTGAATAATAACATGCATTTTTTCTCCTAAAGTATCATCATGCACGAAGGAAACTTGCATACCAGTTTCATCACAGTCGATTCAGTGTTGCCGAGTCATTTTCTGTGTAGCAGTTTGTTTAGGGATCTGAGAAAAAAGTTGTGATGGAAAACAATTATTATTGAAATATTTCATAAAGGATGTCTCATCGTGGAAACTCTTCCAGTTTGACAGTGGAGTGTAAGCCCTATGGAGGAGGTTAAAATAGAGTTCAGTTTCAAATGAAAAGAAACACAGACTATATTCCCAAACCAGTAAATGTATTTTTCTATACACACCTGTGTAAAACCTGAGTCACCTCTGGAATTAATAAGATCAAGGAGGAGTTTTGTTGTTGCCTCTCCATAACTTGAACCTTATGTTTGGATGTTGTCCGGATGAACTCAGAAAGGACTCTGCATGACATTCATGACGAAATAGGGAGGCGTGTCGTCAACATATCTTCGAATAAGAGCAGCGGAACCGATGGGACATTCTTCTATTATGCGCTCCTCTGAGGCACATGAAGATCGTAAAAAAGTGGACCAAGTGGTGATCCATGCAGCCCATCCCTTCAGTTTGTTTATACAAACTGAAGGCAAGTCAATCCAGCACGGCCAGCTCTAAAAGTTGTTTAAAATGTTCTACTAATTATTAAATTGCATCTTCATCAGTAAGAAGTTTGCTTAATATTATCTCAGTATTATTATTGTTATTATTCATTATTATTATTATGTATTATTATTAGTATTATTATTGGAGAAGCAATTCCACAGTTATGTATATGTGCATATATTTACAGATAAATATACAACTGTGGATTTGCTTCTTTAAATTTAAGACTCATGCTACTATGAGTAATTTTTTATTATATTATTTTTGTTTAGAATATGAATCCAATTCATACGGGACAACCTTCACAGGGACCATTGACTTGAAATACAAGCCTCAAAGTATATAGTATGAGTTTTCCAGGAATATTGGAAAAGTTTCCGTGCGTCTTTAATAGTGTTCTTGAAGAATCTAAGGTATTTCTTTCGAAGAAGAAATTTTTCTTCGTAAGACAAACGATTTAAACTACTCTGTATCCTTCAAAATCTACTGTTATAGTTTGATGCTGGTACATAAAAAAAACTATATATTTATCTTACTCTGCTATGCGAAAAAACTTAATCATTCCTTGCTGGAAGTAGTATCTCTCTCTCTCTCTCTCTCTCTCTCCTTAATAAGGTGATCAATAGCAATGGAGAAGCCTTGTTAAATAAGAGTCACTTTTCTCTTGAAGCTGACTGGATTACTGGGCGCTGATGTCCATTCAGAAACAGAAATTCTTGAAGTTCACCTTATTTGCAACTATAAGGCATTAGCACTTACACAGACGCACAAACCAGTGTATACACACACACACATATATATAAAAAATATATGTATATATATATATATACATATATTTATGTATATAATCTATCTATAATAATTTCCAAGTTGATCTTGTCCTCCCCGGGTGAAAATTTTTCTGAAAGCTTTATTACCACAGAAAATATATTTTTTTAAAAAGTAAATGTAAATGTAGCGAAAAATCATCATCTTCGCATCCTTTTCCCTCGTCGTCAGGAGGGAGATATCATCTATCTATCTATCTATCTCTCTATATGGATATATATACATATATATAGATATATAAATATATGTAGATATACATATATATATATACATATATATATATATGTATATAATATATATATATATATATGTATACTACATATATTATATATATATATATATATATATACATGTATATAATATATATACATACATATATAATATATATATATATATATATATACATATATACTGTATATATTTATATATATATGTATGTGTATGTATATAAACATATATATATATATATATATATATATATATACATATATATGTAAATATATATATATATATATATATATATATATAAATATATATATATAAATATATATATATATATATAAATAAATATATATATATATATATATATATAAATAAATATATATATATATATATATAAATAAATATATATATATATATATATATATATATAATATATATATATATATATATATATATATATATATAATATATATATATAAATATATATTTATATAATATATATATATATATAGATATATATATATATATATATATATATAAGAAAATAATATATATATAACACATATATATATATATATATAAATATATATATATATATATATATATATATAGCTGCTCCCGGCGACGAGAGAAAGGATGCGATGATTTTCTAAATTTTTATTTCTTTCTTTTTTTAAATATTGATGTTTTTCATTCTTGTGCAGCTCAAAATTCATACCTTGCTACAGAAAGAATCATTGTCGCCTGGCGCCGTAATATCTTCGTGTTTTTCACTGCAGTCGTTTAAATTCTTCAGGGTCATGCGTATGCGCCATCCTCAATAGGTGCACTGACACCAGGACTGCAGTGGCATCTCAGGGATCCTCCAGGAAGACGTCTTGAAGCCTTCAGAGACAGCATGTGAGCAAAAGAAGGCCCAGGATTTATGGTTAAAATGAACTGGATGACGAAGCAGATCGACTAAAAGAGATTTTCAAGAGGGAAAAGTACATCACGAGAATGGCAGATAGCTTCAATCTGTAATTGTTTACTGCTGAAAATATGGACTACTTCGCGGAGCAGTATGAAGTCGAGGTTCCCGCCTTCTGCGATTATTCGGCACCTCTACAGTCGTATTGTCACTCACGGACGCAAGCTCTTCATTCGAAATAAGGAAGGAAATAATCAAGAAGAGAGGAAGACAGTGGAACGGAGAACTGAAGAATTTATACGAAATAAAGGTAGGAGCAGGTGTTTTCTAAGCTGATTGAGAGAGTTTTGGATGCCCAAAATTGCCGCTGAGAGCAGTTCTTCGCTCGAAATAAGAAAGAGAAGGAACAAAAGAGACGACATCGGCATTGGAGGTATACTGAAGAATGTGACGAAAGAAAAGTAGATAACCTGAGGTGTTGAAACTACTTCAAGATTTAGTTCACAGAATTACTTTTTTCGGAGAAGCAGAAAGGGATGATCAATATCGTCAGTAGAGGAATCTCATAAGTTTAAAGAAGACGACTCCTTAAATAAAGAAGCTGTTTGTGCTTGAAAAGAACTCCGTGGTTATCGCGATGTTGAAATGATCTAAAACCTTCGAGATTTTCCTTGAAGACATTTTGGAATCCTTCCTGATCTCCGGCTCCTGGAAGGGACGAGAATGCCATTCAGCGCATGCGCCGAGCTAAAGTGTCAAGAACAATCTCGAGATGCTTCAAATCGTCTGGAAGCCTTCGGAGACAGAAAGTGTCAGTTTGAAAAGTAGGGTAGAAAAAGCAGAAGTGAGGAAGGGTCCAGCCAGAGGCCGCTTCCTTCCTCCAAGGCTTAGCTACCGTTGACCCGCCCCTCTGTAGTGAGAGGAGCTCTGGCCACTGGGGTGACTAGCCTGGGCTAGTCTGAGCTGTGCTGAAGGAAGGGTCAACCAGGCTGCTTCCTCAGAGAAGAGCAGGTATCCTGTCAGGCTGGGAAGCAGGCCTGGAGAGGGCCCAAGAACTTCAGGAGGGCCAAGTCCTCCTGGGCTGGCCAGTCTCTTGAGGCAGCCAGCAGAGGAAGGGTCTGACCCAGAGGCTGCTTCCTCGGAGAAGGCAGGTATCCTGCCAGGCTGGGAAGCAGGCCTGGAAGAGGGCAAACTTCAAGGATGAGGCCCAAAGTCCTCAAGGATGGCCAGTCTCTTAAAGGGCAGCCTTGAAGAGGGAAGGGTCTGACCCAGAGGCTGCTTCCTCGGAGAGGCAGGTATCCTGCGGGCTGAAACAGGCTGGAGGCCAAGAACCTCAAGTGAGGCAAAGTCCTCCAGGATGGCAGTCTCTTGAGGGCAGCCTTGAAGAGAGGGTCCGACCCAGGCTGCTTCCTCGGAGGGGAGGCAGGTGTCCTGCAGGCTGGGGGAAGCAGGCCTGGAAGGCAAGAACTGAGGATGAGGACCAAAGTCCTCCAGGATGGCCAGTCTCTTAGGGCCCAGCAGCAGAGGAAGGGTCCTGACCAGAGGCTGCTTCCTCGGAGGCAGTATCCTGCCGGGCGCTGAAGCGCCTGGAGAGGGCTAAGAACTTCAAGGATGAGACCCCGTCCTCCAGGATGGCCCGATCTTGAGGCAGCCTTGAAGGGAAGGGTCGACCCAGAGGCCTGCCCCTCGGAGAAGGCAGGTATCCTGCCGAGCTGGGGCTGAGCTGGAGAGGGTCAAGAACTTCAGGATGAGGCCCAAAGTCCTCCTAGGCTGGCCCAGTCTCTTGAGACAGCCTTGAAGGAAGGGTCTGACCAGGAGGTTCTTCCTCGGAGAGGCAGGTATCCTGCCAGGCTGGAAGCAGGCCTGGAGGGACAAGAACTTCAGGATGAGACCCAAAGTCCTCAAGGTGGCCAGTCTCTTGGGGGGCAGCCTTGAGGATGGGTGGGCGGCCTTGAAGGGATGAGTCCCGACAGAGGCTGCTTCCTCGGAGAGGCAGGTATCCTGCCAGGCTGGAAGCAGGCCTGGAGAGGGCCCCAAAGAACTTCAAGGATGAGGCCCAAAGTCCTCCAAGGATGGCCAGTCTCTTGGGGCAGCCTTGAAGGGAAGGTCTGACCCAGAGCTGCTTCCTCGAGAGGAAGGCAATTATCCTGCCAGGCTGAAGCAGGCCGCCCAAGAACTTCAAGGATGATAAAGAATCCTCAAGGCTGGCAGTCTCTTGGGCAGCCTTGAAGGAAAGGTCAACCAGGCTGCTTCCTCGGAGAAGGCAGGTATCTGTGACTGGGGAAAGCAGGCCTGGGCTTAAGAATAAGGATGAGGTCCAAAAGGCCTCCAAGACTGTGATCTCTTAACCCTATCTGGTGCAAGTTGGTCTGGGCAGACCACAGGATTTTTTCATTTTAGATAATTTTATTTAATAATCGTTTTTAGTTGATTCTATGATTACTAAAGTATAGGAAATTATTGGTATTTTCATTTTCATTAGCCCACTGATTACGGCGAGATGAGACCTCACACTTACAATCCGGAGGTTTTCAGACAGTAGTCACCCGTAGCTTGCTACCAGGCGCACGAAATCATAAACAATCATTGGCAATAGCGTTTGTATTTGTTGTTTTTGCTGCAAATTAACCTGTTTTATTTATATGATATTGTATTAGTAGCGATCGTATTATAGATATTATGCAATTAATTTAACAACACAAATAAATAAACATAGGATAAGTACTATATATCGGGGTTTAGTGTTGCCAGAGGTATAAGCACTGCACTGATTGAGGATGACAGTCTTCTTTTTTTTTTTTTCATTTTCTCTAATTCTGTTTGAATCCGTAGAGGACAGCTACATCACAGTTGTGTATTATAGTTAAAAATTATTTGTATATTCGTCAGAAAACTAATCATAAAGAATGTTCATCATTTTTATGGTTCCGCTTACTATTCCACTAGCTGGGCAAAAAAAAAATGAGAGAGAGAGAGAGAGAGAGAGACGTGACAGAATAAAAATTTTTACCTATGATTTTATTCCTTCTAATTGTACATCAATAACATTGGAGATGGTCAATCACAATATTGGTTGCAATATTAACCATTTTCTGGGTAATATTTTTAGCAATGATCAAGC
>NW_027100731.1:549407-551907 GCF_040412425.1 Macrobrachium rosenbergii
AAATCCATGCAAGTGATGACAGTTTACTAGTATCATATCAAGCAGACGGAAAAATAGTTTTATGTACCATCTCGTGGTTTTACGGATACACTTCACAGAACTAATAAGCATGTCGTTCTTGTCCACAATCCGCATTTTCTTATTATAGTCAACAACGCATGCAGGTTTTTGCACAAATTCCCCTAGTCGACACCTTTTTTCACAGTCTACCATTATATTTTCATGTACTGAAGATAACATATAAACTGTCCTGTTATCCTGCCATTTTAAACCTAATATTCCATTGCAGTTTTGAGACGAAATCTCAGATTTGTTCACATCAGGAAATTTAGGCATAAATTTCCTATTTTTCCGGACTGTTCCACATGCTCCTGTTTCGTTGTCGCCCAAATACTTGAGCAGTTTTGGGCTGCAATACCAATTATCGAAATACAGGATGTGATGTTTTCCGAGATGCGAGGCCATAAATGTTTTTACCACAGAACCAGATACCCCTAGATCCTCATCTACCAATATCTCTGTATCTTTTCCAGTATAGATTATAAAATCGACAATATAATCCGTTTTGGCATCACAAAGTTCAAATATTTTCACTCCAAATCGACTTCTTTTATCTGGAATGTACTGCTTGAAACTTAGCCTTCCCTTCCATAACATTAAACTTTCATCTATGCATAAATCCTGGAAAGGTTGAAATTTTTCCCGGAATTTTCTACGCACACTGTCGAGCACGGGTTTAATTTTTTTAGTTTATTATCTGGGCTTGTTTCCTGTGAATTATCAACGAAATGTAGAACCCGTAGAATTTGAAGAAATCTGTCCCTTGCCATCAGCCTTCTCACTCCTTTTGTCTCGAATGTCTCAAGCGTAGTCCAGTAATCTACGATGCGATGTTTACTTATATGCGACATGATCATAATCACACAAAGGAACCGTATCATTTCCTCCACAGTAACCTGAGCAAATTTTCGCAAATACTTTGGCACTGCATCTCCTAGCGTATCAACAAGGAATCTCTGATAACGGTTTGTCTCTTCAGCAATCAGCCCCATAAATTCGTTGTCGAAAAATTCAAAAAATAGTCTACTTCCTTTGAATTTTCATTCACATTACATTTCGACGTAATGCCACTGCCACTGCTGTCAAATATGAAATCTCTGGGCTGGAAATTGCTGGCAGCCCACTCCCACTCATCACCTGGGTCACTTCGCTGTCTCCGCCTTCTTTTGACACCTTGGCTTTCATTTGTAGGTGGCAGATTTTCGTCATTTTCACTGTCGGTTGATATTTCATCACTGTCTCTTGTACCAGGACCATAATTATCCATTTCATTTCCTTCTAAATCCGATTCATTTTCATATCCAGAAAATGAGTCGAGAAGGTCTATAAAATAGTTATCCTCGTCGAGAGCTCTTCTCTCGATCTGCCGGCGGTCAACTCGAGGATGTCGTACCCTTGACCCCTCCTCCTGTGACATCTTGATGAAGACTAATGAATTTTAGGAAACACGTGAATTTATATGAATTCACCGTATGGCAACTGACAGACTGTTACCATATCAAGAAAAAGCAACTTTCAATCATCAGACTGTTACCATATCAAGAAAAAGAGGCCAAATCAAAGTTATTTCAATCATCAGTCCTTCATCTATTTTTCCCCATTTTTTAGGAAATTTTTGACCGGTGCTTATTTTTAACATATTCCTTTATACGATAACAACAGTGTTATACTAAAATTAGTCATCAAAAAAGACCTTTATTAAATTTTTCAATCAGTCTTCAAAAGAGGGTAAAAGTACGGAAAATATCGCAATCGTTTTTTTTTTACTTCTACATATTTCATTTATTTTCCTTTTTTTATGATTTTAAATTATTATTATTATTATTATTATTATTATTATTATTATTATTATTATTATTATTATTATTATTATTATTATTATTATTATCAATAAAAATAAATGAAAATAAATAAAAATAAATAAATAAATGAAAATAAATGAAAATAAATAAATAATAATGAATAAATAAATAAATAAATAAATAAATAAATAAATAAATAAATAAATAAATAAATAAATAAATAAATAAATAAAAATAAATGAATAAATAAATGAAAATAAATGAAAATAAATAAATAAAAGTAAATAAATAAATAATAAAAATAATAATATATAAATTAATAACTAAAAATAAATAAATAAAAAAGTAAATAATTAAAAAAATAAATAAATAAAAATAAATAAATGAATAAAAATAAATAAAAAAGTAAATACATAAATAAAATAAATAAACAAAAGGAAAAATTAATAAATAAAGAAAAAAAAATAAATATAAATTAATGAATATTTATAAATAAATAAATAAATAAATAAATAAATAAATAAATAAATAAATAAATAAATAAATAAATAAAAAAATAAAAAATAAATAAAATAAAAAATAAATGAAAAAAATAAATAAAAATAAACAAAAAAAGAAACAAATTAATAAAAATAAAA
>NW_027100731.1:556907-559848 GCF_040412425.1 Macrobrachium rosenbergii
CAGAAAAATCAAATACGAGTGAGATATCCAAAAATCAACATGAAAGAGCTAATGTAAATGTTCAGGAAGGGAACGTTTGGTTGCGTCGAGAAGCGCAGAGAAAGGTTATGGTGGAGGAGAAAAGGGTAGTTCGGGCAGTTCAACTATTATAAATAACAACGGTAATGTGGCTAGTGACGTTGCTCAAGAGTTACGTACTGAGATTGAAAGTCTCAAGAGTATAGTTAGTACTTGATTTATCACAAAGTGTCAGAAATCTCCAATCAATAATTGTTAAGCAAAATGAATGTTTGTCACAGGAAGTTAGGGCTGGTGAAAATATGTGTAAAGGTAATTTGATATCAACAAATGACAGTAGTAGGAGTAAAAGCCAAGGTTCTTGTAATGGGAAAGAAAATGGGAATATTCTTAAAAATATGTTTTCTGTTTTAGACACTGTTGTTAATTACATGAATGATCCTACTGAGCATTTAAAAAAAGATGTGCTTCTATCAGTGAAAAAAGTGAGGGAAAAATTACAGCATAATGGATATGAATAATTTCAAAATAATATCGTGGAATACTAACAGTCTTAGGAAAAGGAAAACTGATGTCCATGCCTTTATGCTTTCTAATGATGTAGATATAATGGCTTTGCAAGAAGTGGGGCATGATGTGTCTCAAATTAATCTGAATGGTTATCAGCGATTTGATTTAGTAGCGGACTTTGATACTAATACACGTGGATTGATCATTTTCATTAAGAATAGCATTCCTGCTACTCTACTAAGTTCCTATAAGCGGAATGGTACTGAATGTATATGTATCAATGTATATTTCAAAGATGGTGAATTTTGTTTTGTTAATATGTACGTTCATGCCGATTCCCTGACGTTGGATGATTTCCCTGTTAATACTTTTAGTGACTTCTGTTTATTAGTTGGTGATTTAAATGCACGCCACACTAATTATGGAAGTATTGGTGGAACTTGTAATAAGAATGGTCTTGAACTTAAATCTATATTAGATGCCAATGAAAATATTAAAGTACTCGGTGATAATACGCCAACACATGTAAAAGGTGGTAGGTTAGATTATGCAATACTGTTTAATGAAGATAATGTTGACACAAAGGTTGCTCTTGTTCCTGAACTGTTAAGTGATCATTTTGCTGTATGTGTTGATATGAAGGTGGATAGAATGATCTATTCACAAAAAAGAAAGCGATATAGTTTGGAAAATGAAAATCAAAGAAATAATTTTTGCAAAAAAATATATGCTTGGTATAAGGAGTATAAGAAATTAAGTATTGATGATGAGAATGTTTTTTATACAGATCTGCTCTCTATTATTGGAAAATCTTTGAGTAAGCCAGAAAGACAGCCCTGTAGGGTCCAGACAAAGAAAAAACCAGATTACTGTAATGATGTAAAGGTTAAAAGTTGGAGTAAGATACTGAGGAAATGTCAAAGTAATTGGAGTAAGAAAAAACCTAATGATCAATTGAATCGAGATACCATGAAGAAGGTTGCTGAATTATCAACAGAAATTAAGGAAGAGGCGAGATCTGAATATTGGTGTAACTTTTAGGTGAAATTGCATTATCTAAGTCTTTGAGTGCTATTTGGAATAATGTAAATAAGGTTAGAGGTGTAAAACGGAAAATAGTTGCGCATTCAATCCAAAATTAAAAGCGAATGAGCTAATGAAAAAAAATGGGCGTATTCATTTAGTGTTGAAAGTCTCCTTGTAATTTACAATGTATTATAAATAGTAGGAAAGAGAGAAGGCGGCAGTTGGTAATTAGACAAATTATGCTTAGTGATGATTCTTGTGTCAATAGTGGCTGATGAACTCCTATTAGCTGTGAAAAGGGGTAAGTCAACTGCTCCTGGGGCAGATGGGCTCACTTATGATATTTTGAATTGTCTTATAACTATGAAGGATAGTCCCATTTTGGACCTTATTAATTTGTCATTTAAGAATGGGAGGCTACCAGTTTTGTGGAAGACTGCCCTTATTATACCCATTTCGAAGGGTGACAATGATTATAGACCTATTTCCCTTACATCATGTTTATGTAAAATGATGGAGCGAGTGATACTAAATAGGTTAATCTATAAGATTGGAGATATGATGTCCACAAATCTTTATGGTTTTATGAAAGGTAAGTCTACTTCTGATTGTGTGTTAAAAGCATTAAGTAATGCTGAAGTAAATTGTCGTGTTTTTGTAGACTTAAAAGGGGCATTTGATAAAGCAAACAAGGATGTTATTCTAGAGGAACTTGTGTGCAAAGGTGTCAAAGGAAGTTACTTGGTTGGATTGCAGATTATTTAAGTGGAAGAAAGGAAGTGTGTGGTTTCAAGGAGTTTGTTCAGATGAACATAGCCTAGAGTTGGGTACTCCACAGGGAGGAGTTTTAAGCCCCATGTTGTTTAATGTGCTTATGGATAAAATAGCTCGTCATGATTTTCCTGCTGGCACACAAATTGTTATATATGCTGATGATATATTATTACAATGTAAATCTGAAAACTTAATGAGGGAAGCACTATCTGAACTACAGAGATTGTGCTTGTATATGGGACTTGTTATAAATGAAAGGAAGACTAAATATCAAAATCGGAAGATAGATAATTCAATATTTAGACTAAATGAACTCCCGATAGAAAAGGTTAGTACATACAAATATCTTGGTATGAATATTAGTTTTAACACAAATTATGAACATGTATCTTATGTTAAGAATATTTGTATGGCAAGATTAAGACCATTAAAGGTTTTGGCAAATTGTGGAAAAGGTGTTGGTATACATATACTAAGATCAATATATATATCTACTGTGCGATCAATTATAGATTATTCTGCGCCGCTGTTGGCATCATATTCTGATTGTAAGCTTAAACCTCTGGAAATTGTACAGAATGAAGCAATGCGTATAATACTGGGGTGTCCTAGA
>NW_027100731.1:565348-570348 GCF_040412425.1 Macrobrachium rosenbergii
TTATTTATTTTTTATATATCTTTATTTATTTATTTTCACTTATTTTCATTTCTTTATTTATTTATTTTTATTTATTTATTTTCATTTATTTTTTATTTATTTTAATTTATTTATTTTTATTTATTTACTTCTATTTATTTATTTTTATTTTTTTTTTACTTATCTATTTTTATTTATTTGTTTACTTTTATTTATGTACTTATTTTCTTTATTTATTTTTTATATTTATTTATTTATTTTTATTTATTTATTTTTTATTATTTATTACTTTTATTTTTCATTTATTTATTTATTTATTTATTTATTTATTTATTTATTTATTTATTTATTTATTTATTTATTTATTTATTTATTTATTTATTTATTTATTTTTATTTATTTATTTATTTATTTTTATTTATTTTTTTTTTTTTTTTTTTTTTATGAATTTTTTATTTATTAATTTATTTTTATTCATGTTTTTTTATCTCTTTTTATTTATTTATTTATTTTTATTCATTTTTTTATTATATATTTTTAAATGTTTTTATTTATTTATTTATATATTCTATTTTTTATTATTTAAGATTTATTTTTATTTATTGATTTTCATTTTATTAATTTATTTATTTATATTTATTTATTTATTTTCATTTATTTTTATTTATTTATTTTTTTATTTATTTATTTATTTATTTATTTATTTATTTATTTATTTATTTATTTATTTATTTATTTATTTATTTATTTATTTATTTTTGTTTATATTAATTTTAGTTATTTTTTCATTTATTTGATTTTTACCTATTTATTTTCATTGATTTTTTATTTTTATTTATTTTCACTTATTCTTTTAATTATATTTATTTATTTATTTATTTTCATTTATTTTTATTTATTCATTTATTATTATAAATTAATTTTTATTTATTTTTTTATTTATTTATTTTTACTTATTGATTTTTTATTTTATTTATTTTTTATCTTTATTTATTTTTGTTTATTTATAAATTTTTATTTTTTTACTTATTTATTTATTTAGTTTTATTAATTATTTATTTTATTTAATTATTTTAATTTCCTTTTATTAATTAATTTATTTTTATTTATTTATTATTATTTATTTATTTCTTTTTGTTTATTTATTTATTAATTTTTATTTATTTTTAGTTGTTTTTCATTTATTTTTATTTATTTATTTATTTTTATTTTTTTTGCATATCAAAAAATAAAAATAAATAAATAAATAAAAATAAATTAATAAATAAAAATAAATAAATAAGTGAATAAAAAAATAGAAATAAATAAATAAAAATAAATAGGTACAAATGAATAAATAGAAATAAATAAATAAATAAATAAATAAATAAAAATAAAAAAATAAATGAATGAAAATAAATGAAAGTAAATGAATACATAAAAACAAATAAAAAAATTATAAAAATAAAAAAAAAATAAATAAAAAAATAAATAAAAAATCAATTAATAAACAATAAAAAAGTAATCAAAATTAAATAAATAAAAAAAATAAAAATAAAAAATTGAATATATTCATAAAAAAATAAATAAATTAAATCCAAATAATTAAATGAATAAAAATATATAAACAAAAAAAGTAAAAAAAATAAATAAACAAAAAAGGGAAAATAAATAAAAAGAAGTAAATAAGAAATAAATAGATAAATAAATATATAAAAGTAAATGAATATAAATAAATAAATAAATAAAAAAATTAAATAAAAATAAATAAATAAACAAAAATAAATAAACAAATAATAATAACAATAAATAATTGAAAATATAAAAAAAATGAAAAAATAAATAATTAATAATAAATAACTAAGTAAAAATAAACAAATAAAAAAATAAATAAATAAATATAAATAAAAAAATAATAATAAATAAATAAAAAAAATAAATAAATAAAAATAAAAAAAAACATAAAAACGAATAAATAAATAAAAAAAATAAATAAATGAAAATACATAAATAAATAAAAATAAATAAAAAGTAAATATAAAAATAAATAAATAAATAAAAATATATTTAATAAATAAAAATAAATAAATATATGAATAAAAATATAATAATATATAAATAAAAATAAATAAATAAATAATAATAAATAAAAAATATAATAAATATAAATAGATAAATAAATAAAAATAAATAAAGGAAAATAGATAAATAAATAGATAAAAATAATAAATAAAAATAAATAAATAAAAAAATAATATATACATAAATGTGAATAAAAAAAATAAAAGAAAAAAACAATATATAAAAAAATAAATAAATAGAAATAAATAAATAAATGAAAATAAGTAAAAATAAATTAATAAAAATAAATAAATAAATAAATATAAATATATAAATAAAAATGAATGAATAAATAAAAATGAATGAAAATAAATAAATAGAAAATAAACTAATTAAAAAAATTAAAATAAATAAATGAAAATATATATAAGTAAAAAAAATAAATATATAAAGATTAATAAATACAAATAAATAAAATTAAATCAAAATAATTATAAATAAATAAAAAAATGAATAAATTGATTAATAAAAAAAGAAATAAATGAAAATTAGTAAACAAACAAAAATTAATAAATAAATAACAAAAAAAAAATAAATAAATTAAAATTAATAAATATATAAAAATAAATGAAAAAATTAAAATAAAAAATAAATAAAAGTAAAAAACTAAAAAATTAAATCAAATAAAAATAAATAAATAAATAAATAAAAATAAATACAAAAATAATTAAATATAAATAAAAAGAAATAAATAAAAAAATAAATGAAAATAAATAAATAAAAATAAATAAATAAAAATAAATAAATAAATAAATAAATAAAAAAAAAATAAAAAAATAATTAAATATAAATAAAAAGAAATAAATAAATAAAAATAAATAAAATAAATAAATAAATAAATAAATAAATAAAAATAAATAAATAAATAAATAAAAATAAATGAAAATAAATAAATAAATGAAAATGAAAAATATAAATAAAAAAAAAAAAAAAAAATAAATAAAAATAAAAAAAATAAATAAAAAATAAATAAATAAATAAATAAATAAATAAATAAATAAATAAATAAAAAAAATAAATAAATAAAAAAAATAAATAAAAAAAAAAATAAATAAATAAATAAAAAAAAATAAATAAAAAAAAAAAATAAATAAAAACAAATAAATAAATGAAAAAATGAAAATAAATAAATTAAAATTAATAAATAGATAAATAACAATAAACAAAAATAAATAAATAAAAATAAATAAATAAATATAATAAATAAAAAATAAATGAATGAATAAAAATTTTTAATATAAATAAATAAAAATAAATAAATAATAATCATTAAAAAAATAAAATTAATTAAAATAGATAAATAAATAAAAATAAATGAAAATAAATGAAAACAAATAAATAAATAAATAAAAATACTACATAAATAAAAATGAATAAATAAAAAAATAAAAATCAATAAATAAATAAATGAAAATAAATAAAAATCAATAAAAATAAATCAATAAAAATCGAAATAAGAGAAAATAAATAATAAAAAATAAATAAATAAAAACAAATAAAAAAATCAATAAATATAAATTAATAAAAACAAATAAATAAAAATAAATAAATATAAAATAAATAAATAAAAATTAATAAATAAACAAAAATAAATAAATAAATAAAAATAAATGAAACTGAATAAAGAATAAACATAAAAATAAATAAAAAAATAAAAATAAAAAATAATAAAAAATAAAATAAATAAACAAATAAAAATAAATAAATAAAAAATAAATAAATAAACAAAAATAAAATTAATAAATAAAAGAAAATAAATAAATAAAAAAATAAATTCATCAATAAAAATAAATAAATAACTAAAAATAAATAAATAAATAAAAATAAATGAAAATAAATAAATCAAAATCAATAAATAACCAAAATTCAATAAATAAATAAATAAAATTAAATAAAATAAAAAAATAATAGATAAATAAATAAATATAAATAAAATAAATAAATAAAAATTAATTAATAAAAAAAGAAATAAATAAAAATTAGTAAATAAACAAAAATAAATATATAAATAAATATTAATAAATAAATAAAAATAAATAAATAAATAAAGATAAAAAAATAAATAAAATATATAAATAAAAAAATGAAAATAAATGAAAATACATAAATACAAATAAATAAATAAATAAAAATTAAAACAAAAATAATTAAAGATAAATAAAAATAAATAAATAAAAAAATAAATAAATGAAAATTAATAAATAAAAATAAATAAATAAACAAAAATGAATAAATAAATAAAAAATTAATGAATATAAATAAATTAATAAAATTATATAAATAAATAAAAGTAAATAAATAAAAATAAGTAAATAAATAAATAAAAAATAAAAAAATAATAAATAAATGAAAAAATAAATAGAAATTAATGAAAATAAATGAATAAAATAAATAAATAATAATTAATGAAAATAAATGAATAAAAATAAATAAATAAAAATAACAGAATATAAAAAAAATAAATAAATAAAAATATAGAAACAAAAATAAATAAAAAATAAATAAATAAATAAAAATAAATACTAAAGGTAAATAAATGAAAAATTAAAACAAATAAATAAAATAAATAAATAAAAATAAATAAATAAAAAGTAAAAATAAATAAAAATAAATAAATAAATAATTAAAAATAAATAAATAAATAAAACCAAATAAATAAAAAGTAAAAATAATAAAAATAAATAAATATAAATAAAAAATAATAATAAATTAACAAATAAAATAAAAAATAAAAAGATAAAATTAATAAATAATAAAAAAGAAAAATAAAAAATAAAAATAAATAAAAATAAATAAACAAATAAAAATAGATAAATAAATGAAAATGAATAAAAAAATAATAATAAATGAAAATAAATAAAAATAAATAAATAAATATAAATAAAAATAAAAGGGAATAAAAATAAAAATAAATAAATATA
>NW_027100731.1:575348-577848 GCF_040412425.1 Macrobrachium rosenbergii
AAATAAATAAAATTAGATAAATAAATGAAAATAAATAAATAAAATTAGATAAATAAATGAAAATAAATTAATAAAAAATATATAGATAATAGTAAATAAATACATAAAAATAAATAAAAAAAAATTAAATAAATAAATAAAAATGAATAAATAAAAAATAAGTCAACATAAATAAATAAAAGTAAATGAAAATAAATGAATAATATTATAATAATATATAAATAAATAAAAATAAATAAATAAATAAAAATAAATTTAGGAACAAATAAAGAGAAGTAAATAAATATAAATGAAAAAATAAAATAAAATAAAAAAATAATTAAATAACTAAAACTAAATAAAAATAAATAAATAAATAAAAATAAATAAATAAACAAGTAATTAAAAATAAATAAACAAATAAAAATAAATAAATAAAAAATAAATACAAAATTGTAAATTAATGAAAATAAAAGAAAATAAAAAAATTAATTAATAAGTATAAAAAAATAAATAAAAAATAAATAAATAAATTAAAATAAAAATAAATAAAATTAAATAAATAAAAATATAAAAATAAAAACAAATAAATAAATAAAACAAATAAAAAATTAAAAATAAATAAATAAAACTAAATGAAAATAAATAAATAAAAATAAATAAAAATAAAAATATATAATAAATGAAATTAAATAAAAAAATAAATGAAAATAAATAAAAATTTAATAAATAAAAATCAATAATAATAAAAAGAAAAAAGAAAAATAAATAAATAAAAAAAAAATAAAAAAGAAATAATTAATAATAAATAAAATTAAAATAATAAATAAAAATAAATGGAAATTAAATATATAAAATAAATAAATAAGTAAATAAATAAGAAAAATTAAAATAAATAAATAAAAAATAAATATAAATAAATAAATGAAAATAAATAAATAAATAAATAAAAATAAAAAAAATGTATAAAAATAAATAGATAAATAAAAAAAAATAAAAATAAATAAATAAAAAAATAAATGAAAATAAATAAATGGAAATAAATTAATATAAATATATAAATATAGATAAATAAATAAAAAAATAAATAAAAATGAATAAAAATAAAAAATAAAGTAAAAACAGAATAAAAATAATAAAAATATATAAATACCAAATATGAATAAAAAAATAAGATAAGTAAAATAAATAAAACAAATGAAATAAATAAAATAAATAAATAAATTTATTTTATTTTTTATTTATATTATTTATTTATTTATTTTTTATTTATTTATTTTAATTTATTTATCTATTTATATTCATTTATTTATTTTCATTTATTTATTTATTTTTATTTATATATTTTCTATGTTTTCATTTATTTTTATTTTTTTTATTTTATTTTTTTATTTTTTTACTTATTTAATTATTTTTTTTTATTTATTTAATTTTTCTAGTTTTTTTTTATTTTTAGTAATTTATTTATTTTTATTTTTTATTCATTTTTATTTATTCATTATTTTTTTTTTTTTTTTTCATTTATTTATATATTTATTTATTTTTATTTGTTTATTTATTTTTTTTATTTTTATTTATTTATTTATAAATTTTTATATATTTAATTTCATTTATTTTTATTTATTTTTTTTATTCATATATTCTTATTTATTTTGGCTTATATTTTTATTTATTTATTTATTGTTATTTATTTTCACTTATATTTTAATTTATTTTTATTTATTTATTTATTTTTATTAATTTATTTTCATTTATTTTATTTATTAATTTAGTTCTATATATTTATTTATTTATTTATATATTTATTTATTTATTTTTATTTATCTATTTATTTTTATTTTCTATTTATTTTCTTTTTTATTTATTTATTTATTTTTATTTAATTTTTTATTTTTATTTATTTATTTATTTTTATTTATTATTTTTTTATTTATTTATTCATTTTTTTTAATTTTATGTATTTATTTAATTATTTTTATTTGTTTATTTTTATTTTGTGTTTAATTTTTAATTTATTTTTTTAATTATTCATTTATTTATTTTTTTATTGAATTATTTGTATTTATATTCATTTATTTTCATTAATTTATTTATTTATTTTTATTTATTAGTTTCATTTACATTTATTTATTTATTTTTATTTATTTACTTTTATTTGTTTATTTTTTATTTACTTATTTTTATTTATTTATTTATTTTTGTTTATTTATTTATTTTTTTTTTATTTACTCACATATTTATTTTTATTTATTTTTATTTACTGACATATATATTTTTATTTTTTTTTATAAATTTTTTATAATTTTTATATAATTATTTTACTTATTTATTTATTTATTTACTTACTTATTTATTCATTTATATATTTATCTACTTTCTTTTATTTTTATTTATCTATTTATTTAGTTTCTTTATTTATTTTATTTTACATTTATTAATTTTTTCATTTATTTATTTATTTTTATTTATGTATTTATTTTTTTATTTTTTTTAATTATTTATTTATTTTATTAATTTCTTT
>NW_027100731.1:683998-688998 GCF_040412425.1 Macrobrachium rosenbergii
AAGCTAACTGCTTGCATACCAGCGAGTTTTCCCCAACTTCCCGACTCAGCAATGACCCAATAGACAACATTTCATTCGAATTATCCCTTCTGGAGTGAATAAGATAGAAATCATCAACACACAATCACGTGTGGAACAGAAATAAATTTCTGACTCACGTCGGGATCGAACCCAGGTCTCTCAGGTGGAAAGCAAGGGCGTTACCCACTGGGCCACAAGTCTAAAAGAAGTTGGAACCTGAGAGCAACTGCACCAAGGAATTACCTGGGCAAGCTAACTGCTTGCATACCAGTGAGTTTTCCCCAACTTCCCGACTCAGCAATGACCCAATAGACAACATTTCATTCGAATTATCCCTTCTGAGTGAATAAGATAGAAATCATCAACACACAATCACGTGTGGAACAGAAATAAATTTCTGACTCACGTCGGGTTCGAACCCAGGTCTCTCAGGTGGAAAGCAAGGGCGTTACCTACTGGGCCACACAAGTCTAAAAGAAGTTGGAACCTGAGAGCAACTGCACCCAAGGAATTACCTGGGCAAGCTAACTGCTTGCATACCAGCGAGTTTTCCCAACTTCCCGACTCAGCAATGACCCAATAGACAACATTTCATCTCGAATTATCCCTTCTGAGTGAATAAGATAGAAATCATCAACACACAATCACGTGTGGAACAGAAATAAATTTCTGACTCACGTCGGGATCGAACCCAGGTCTCTCAGGTGGAAAGCAGGGGGTTACCACTGGGCCACACAAGTCTAAAAGAAGTTGGAACCTGAGAGCAACTGCACCCAAGGAATTACCTGGGCAAGCTAACTGCTTGCATACCAGCGAGTTTTCCAACTTCCCCGACTCAGCAATGACCCAATAGACAACATTTCATTCGAATTATCCCTTCTGAGTGAATAAGATAGAAATTATCAACACACAATCACGTGTGGAACAGAAATAAATTTCTGACTCACGTCGGGATCGAACCCAGGTCTCTCAGGTGAAAGCAAGGGCGTTGCCACTGGGCCACAAGTCTAAAAGAAGTTGGAACCTGAGGCAACTGCACCCAAGGAATTACCTGGGCAAGCTAACTGCTTGCATACCAGCGAGTTTTCCCCAACTTCCCGACTCAGCAATGACCCAATAGACAACATTTCATTCGAATTATCCCTTCTGAGTGAATAAGATAGAAATCATCAACACACAATCACGTGTGGAACGAAATAAATTTCTGACTCACGTCAGGGATCGAACCAGGTCTCTCAGGTGGAAAGCAAGGGCGTTACCCACTGGGCCACACAAGTCTAAAAGAAGTTGGAACCTGAGCAACTGCACAAGGGAATTACCTGGGCAAGCTAACTGCTTGCATACCAGCCGATTTTCCCCAACTTCCCGACTCAGCAATGACCAATAGACAACATTTCATTCGAATTATCCCTTCTGGTGAATAAGATAGAAATCATCAACGCACAATCACGTGTGGAACAGAAATAAATTTCTGACTCACGTCGGGATCGAACCCAGGTCTCTCAGGTGGAAAGCAAGGGCGTTACCCACTGGGCCACACAAGTCTAAAAGAAGTTGGAACCTGAGAGCAACTGCAAGCTAACTGCTTGCATACCAGCTGAATTCCCTGGGCAATGACCCAATAGACAACATTTCATTCGCATACCAGAATTTTCATCAACACAATCACGTGTGGAACAGAAATAAATTTCCCGACTCAGCAATGACCCAATAGACAACATTTCATTCGTTATCCCTTCTGACTGTGAATAAGATGAAAATCATCAACACACAATCACGTGTGGAACAGAAATAAATTTCTGACTCACGTCGGTCTCTCGATCAGAAATTTAGGTCTTCTCACGTGGTGTGTTGATGCGTTACCCACTGGGCCACACAAGTCTATAAGTTGGAATGAAATGTTGTCTATTGGGTCATTGCTGAGTCGGGAATTTGGGGAAAACTAACTCTCTGGCATGCCAACTGGGTCTTTCAGTTAGCTTGCCCAGGTATCTCCTTGCAGTTGACTCAGGTTCCTACATTTCATTTAGAATTATCACCCAGTGGGTAACGCCCTTGAAATCATCACCTGAGAGACCTGTGGAACGAAATAAATTTCGATCCCGACGTGAGTCAGAAATTTATTTCTGTTCCACACGTGATTGTGTGTTGATGATTTCTATCTTATTCACTCAGAAGGGATAATTGAATGAAAATGTTGTCTATTGGGTCATTGCTGAGTCGGGAAGTTGGGGAAAACTTCGCTGGTATGCAAGCAGTTAGCTTGCCCAGGTAATTCCGGGTGCAGTTGCCTCAGGTTCCAACTTCTTTTAGACTTGTGTGGCCCAGTGGGTAACGCCCTTGCTTTCCACCTGAGAGACCTGGGTTCGATCCCGACGTGAGTCAGAAATTTATTTCTGTTCCACACGTGATTGTGTGTTGATGATTTCATCTTATTCACTCAGAAGGGATAATTCGAATGAAATGTTGTCTATTGGGTCATTGCTGAGTCGGGAAGTTGGGGAAAACTTGCTGGTATGCAAGCAGTTAGCTTGCCCAGGTAATTCCTGGTGCAGTTGCTCAGGTTCCAACTTCTTTTAGACTTGTGTGGCCCAGTGGGTAACGCCTTGCTTTCCACCTGAGAGACCTGGGTTGATCCCGACGTGAGTCAGAAATTTATTTCGTTACACACGTGATTGTGTGTTGATGATTTCTATCTTATTCACCAGAAGGGATAATTCGAATGGAAATGTTGTCTATTGGGTCATTGCTGAGTCGGGAAGTTGGGGAAAACTCATTGGTATGCAAGCAGTTAGCTTGCCCAGGTAATTCCTGGGTGCAGTTGCTCTCAGGTTCCAACTTCTTTAGACTTGTGTGGCCCAGTGGGTAACGCCCTTGCTTTCCACCTGAGAGACCTGGGTCGATCCCGACGTGAGTCAGAAATTTATTTCTGTTCCACACGTGATTGTGTGTTGATGATTTCTATCTTATTCACTCAGAAGGGATAATTGAATGAAATGTTGTCTATTGGGTCATTGCTGAGTCGGGAAGTTGGGGAAAACTCTGGTATGCAAGCAGTTAGCTTGCCCAGGTAATTCCTTTGGGTGCAGTTGCAGGTTCCAACTTTTTAGACTTGTGTGGCCCAGCGGGTAACGCCCTTGCTTTCCACCTGAGAGACCTGGGTTCGATCCCGACGTGAGTCAGAAATTTATTTCTGTTCCACACGTGATTGTGTGTTGATGATTTCTATATATATATATATATATATATATATATATATATATATATATATATATATATATATACAGTATATATATATATATATATATAGTATATATATATATATATATATATATATATATATATATATATATATATATATATATATATATATATATATATATATATATATATATATATATATATATATATATATACAGTATATATATATACAGTATATATACAGCGGAGAATGGCAGGTATCATCCCGAGTGTGCCGGGAACAGGCAATAAGATTCCCGTACCCTCATACGTTGCCGGAATATCTGAATTATATCCGAATATGAACAGACGGAGAATTATCGAAAGTTCGATTAACTCGAAGGAGAGAGTTGATTTCATGCCGAGTAATGTATCCGTAAACCAGGTTCTATCTGACAAGTATATCGAGTTTCGTATCAACGGCGTTGTAGGTTCTTTCTTGGACTTGTCTAGCATTGTCATAGAATTATGTCTTAGAGTGTCTAGACAGGGTGGGAATTTAGCAGCTGATCAAAATATAGCGTTTGCCAACGGGGTAAGTAATACTCTTTTTAAATCCGTATCCGTATTTTTGAATGAGAAGTTGGTGGAATCATGTCCAATATTTCACTATCAATCATATATCAAACTGTTAAAAAATATAAAACCCGCTTCGATGGATACGTTAGGGCGGAGTGGATTTTTTTATGACGATTATAATGAGGCTTTTGGCATAACTAGAACGTTCTCAGCTAATACCTTTCAGGACGCTGCTGCCAGGTGGGAAACGAGTGTCATGGACACTCTTAAATCGGAAGGTATACTACATACCTACTGTACTTCCCGCTGCTCCTTGATCTGGCGAGTATTGACATGTATTTGCTAGATTCGGTGGACTTGAGAATTAGGTTGGAAATGGCTAATAACAACTGGATTATGAGCACGGATGGAAATGGAGGGTTGAACCAGCTGGATGTGGAGAAGGCGAAATTGTGGATTGATAGGGTTACCCCGCACTATAACGCTATGTCCGCTTTAAATGAGGCTTTATCAGTTAAACCGTTACACTATGTATTCGATAAAACATTGTATAAAACGTACATTATCGGGACAAATGAATCATCTATAATAATCGATCAAGCATTCGGGACGTGTATTCCCGAGAAGTTAACAATTGCCCTGGTTGACATGAGGAATTTTTCAGGAGAATATGCCAGGAACTAGTTATATTTCGAACATTGCGAGTTAAGTAATGTACATATCACCATCAACGGTAACACTATATATAATATTCAGAGTACTTTTCCCGGGAGGGTAACGCAATTATTTTACGAATCACAGAAGGCAATTGGGGCCGGACATGAAAACATGATTTCTTATAATGCTTTTAAGAGGGGGAGATCTATTTTGTGTTTTAGTTTCACAACCGAGGATATGGAGGATTCACTACCCGTCGAAATTTCCGCTAGTATGAGAATAACCATAAGGTTGGCCGGACCCGTGGCAACACCTCACGTAGTGATGCTTTTCGGAGACACGAAAGGTATTTTATCGGTTGATTCTGACAGGATAATCCAGTGCGACGTTAGGGGGTGAGAAAGATGGATACTAGTGAATTAGAAATATCTTTAAAAGATAGTTTAGGACCGTTAATCAGTTATCTAGGTATATTCGCTTCGGATGATGTAGAGGGGTTTATTATACCGTCGAATAGAAATAAACCTCTAGTCTTTATATCTAACACTTTAGAGTCATCTTCG
>NW_027100731.1:791498-803201 GCF_040412425.1 Macrobrachium rosenbergii
ACTGAGGAATCAAACTATTTGCTGAATACAAAGATTTTACAACTGAGTCTCTCGACCTAGTTCCATCTGACTCCAAAAATTCTTTCATCACATCTTAAAGCATTGAAGCTATGAAATGCATATATGTGTCCTTTAAAACTGTAGCAGCCATATTTTCTGAAATAGAGCTCGGCCACCCCATAAGAGCGTCTCGCTCTCCTTAACGGCAAACTAAAACAAAAGCATATGTATAAAACATAACAAAATAGAGCTATGCTCAATTAGCAATGTCTACTGCACTGCAGCTTTAAGGACTGCTCTCATGACGCACTTCCAAAGTCACTGGTGTTGTGTTCTTAGAGCCTTTACGAGTAATCTTACAAACACGAATAAGCTTTACTACTCCCACAACAAGAATTATCAGTAAAATAGCTATTAAGACAATTAAAATTGTCGGCATAATATATTCCTGATACTCGAACATCACGGAATCGTCAATGTCTTCCAACGGTGGAACCGTCATTGGCACCTTGGTTGTAGGTACCGCCACTACCAAATGCTCGTTATGCGTATGACGCATAATTATCTTCTCGGAACTGTTGAATACAGCACGGCTAAGTACGAGAAAGTCCGTAGACATCACACGGCATGCAGGATGAGTCGAACTGCTTGGACCCTCGAAGGACGAATGATGTCGACTTGTTGTTCTGGCACATCATTGTAACTGCATACTCCTTGCAAAACACGGCAGGAAGCGTTCTGGTGGACTCAATGTGGTAATCTCGCAGGAACTGTCTAAAGTCACATTCTGTCGGAGTCTGTCCATGAACCAATGATAATTCACAACCACCCACAGACACAACTCGCAACTGGAAAATACTACTGTCACACACACACTTCTCTCTAACTAAAGTACAACTTGTCTTATAATCAACTCCCGAACCTTGATATTGATCTCCCAAAATGAACATGGTCTCTAATCTATCCCATGTCACTACTGAGTCTCCAAAAAGCACTCGAAAAAGGTCTAATAACAAAAAGGTTTCATGTTACTGAACCAAACAAAACTACTAATGCAAAAGTCAAACACTCACAATGTGAACTAATTCCAAGTTTGTATCTCAGAATAATCACAGTCAACTCACTATTAAGCACACAATAACTCTACGGAACTCACTCATAAAAAACAATTCTATCCAACAGAAAAAAAAAAAAAATATTCGAGAATCCTATCCAAACACTAAAAGGTATCATATCTCGTAAAAGACATGAAAGTTCTACTCCGGTTAGCAAATATTTCGCAACACCTGACTAATTCTCAACAAAATAGCAATTGACGTAATGGCAATCGCTCCCATGATCTTAACAACTACAACTACTCACAATACAGCTCCCTTTATTTTAAAAAAGAAACTGAAAAAAAAAAATCCAAATACTCAAATACGATCTCCCAACCCGAAAAAAAGATCAGACTTGTTCGGTCCGATATACTAAGTACCTCCCCCAAAAAAAAAAATCCTAAACAACACACATATTGCGTCAGATGACAAAACTCATCATAACACCATAACACAATAACACACTAACACACGGGTCAAATCTCGTATGAAATTAGCCCATGTCTCAATTCCCAAAATCATTCGAAAACAAATGATTAAGAACTTCAACATCTAAAATGAACAAGAGACAAAAAAAAAAAAATAAATATCATATATATACAAACATCAACCCACTCATCCCTCTAACTATATACAAACTATATACAAATGTTCCATTACATCCCAACTTTCTTCAACTTTGAAATATGGGTCAATTTCGTCACTCCAGTATTTACATCTTTAACTACAAATCTATTCCCTCTTTTTATCTCTACAATCTCAAAAGGTCCGTGGAACTTCGGACTTAATTTATAATTCAGATCATTCCGAACATTCACTTTAACAAACACTCTATCACCCATCGAAAAAGCTACTCCCTCGATTTCGCGTTATTCTTTTCTCTACCATTGCACGCGAACTAAGTTCAAGTTCTTTACTGATACGTGCAAATCTTTCTCTCGCTGTATTTATCAACGAAGTGACCGTAACATCACCCTGAACTCGCTCTGGTAACAAATCAAAAGGTCCTTTCAACTTGTACCCATACAAAGCTTCTGCTGGAGATATCTTAATTGTGTCATTCATCATAGTATTGATACTATATCGCACTTCATCCAAAGATCTGTCCCAATGTGTATCGGAACCACCCACCGTCATGCGCAAAGCTTCGATTACTTTCCGATTCGCCCTCTCACATAACCCATTTGCTTCAGGTCTATACGGGATTATAGATACTTTCTTTATTCCCAACAAATTAGCAAGACCGTCTAAAGTCTTATTAATAAACTCCCTACCATTGTCTGTGATCAGACATTCAGGAACACCATATCGACAAATTATCCCCTTAAAGAACGCTATAGCAACTTCCTCAGCTGATTTGTATTTCAGTGGGAAAATCTCGACAAAGCGAGTCAACTCATCAACAACTACTAATAAATGTCTATAACCATAAGCGGACTCTGAGAAGTTACCCAGAATATCCATATGCACTCTCTGAAACGGCCTATGTGGTATGGGATATGAACCCAAACGACACGACACTGTCGTCGCTGGCTTATTCGCATTGCAAATAGCGCACTTCTTCACAAAGGCTTCTACTGCGGAAAACATATTTTTCCAAAAGAACTTTGACCTGACGTTTTCATACGTCTTGTCCACACCTAAATGAGGAGAACCAAATTTACAATGTACAATGTCTAGAACTTGTGGTACTAGACTCTCTGGCACGATGATTTGTGTAATCTCACCCATGCTTCGAGTACTTCGCAAGTTATACTTAACTTTCCTCACCAATAAATTATTCTCCAACTCTAGACCAGAAAAAGGCAACTTATACCCTTTCTTCGGTGAAACTCCCTTAAGAAATGCCTTAGCATCTGACAACAATTTATCTTCATCTTGCTTTTGTTCGAGCAAGCCTATGTCCCAAGTGACATTTTCACCCGTAATATAACACACTGCGTTACTCTCACTATCACGAACAACAATCTCTCCCGAGACTGCCGACTCACTATTTCTCCCCGAAGTATGCACTGTAGAAACGTGTATGTCCTCTACATGCGATCTCTCAGAACTACTAATATCAGAGACATTAGACACCAAATATTTACTCTCTTCTCCCACACAGGATTCGGTGTGTATTTCCTCATCCTCGACCGGAAAATATCTGCTCAATGCATCTGCAACTACATTATGCTTACCTTCAATGTATTTGAGGTTTGCATCAAAATCTCTCAATGTTAGGAACCAACGTGCTCTCTTGGGCGACAAATTTGGCTTATTAAAAGCTCTAACAACGGTTGATGATCTGTAAAAATCTCAACTTTATTTCCCAACAACAACATCTTAAAATGAACAAGGCTAGAGACGACTGCGAAAGCCTCCTTGTCCACAACTGACATCAGCCTTTCGTTACTACCACGCGTTTTGAACTTTCTGCTATAAAAGCAATTGGGTGTAATTTCCCCTCAAATTTCTGCATCAAACACGCACCTATACCTTCCTGACTCGCGTCAGTCACTAAGGTGAACGGTTGACTAAAATCTGGAAACTTCAAAACTGGTGGGTTCACCAAAGCGTTCTTAAGCTTCTCAAAAGCTAATTGTTGACTATCACCCCAAACAAACTTAACGTCTTCTCGTAACAAATCTGTCAATGGAGACGCTATTGTAGAAAAATTCCGCACAAAACGGCGAAAGAAACCCGACATACCTAGGAACGAACGAATCTGTTTCCTGGTTTTGGGAACTGGAAAATTCACAATGGCTTTAACTTTCTCATCATTCACTCTAACTCCTCTTTAGAGATAACATGTCCTAAATAGACAATTTTTCTCTTCAGAAACTCACATTTGGCCAATTTGACCTTTAACCCAGCGAACCGTAATCGCTTGAGGACTTCTTTTAACACCTTTAGATGTTCTTCAATTGTATCTGTGCATATGAGAATGTCATCCATGTACACAAACACCGACTTTCCTAACAAGCCATGAAGTACTGTGTTAACCAGTCTAGTAAATGTTATTGGGGACCCTTGTAATCCAAAAGGCATCCTATTAAACTCGTAATGTCCCTTTGGTACCGAAAATGCTGTATATTTACGGCTACTCTCACAAAGGGGAACCTGTAAAACCCTTGCATAAGATCTATAGATGAATATATATTCTTGCCACCGATCTCAACAAACAAATCAGGCAAACAAGCTACAGGATATCTATCTGGGCATGTTTTTTCATTCAATTTACGAAAATCTACACAAACTCTGATACTACCGTCTTTCTTAGGAACTGCAAGCAAAGGAAAATTAAACGGAGAATTGACGGTCTGATAATGCCTTCCGACTCCCACCTCTGAACTTCTTTTTCTACTTCTTCTCTGATCTTAAAAGGAATTCGATATGCTGGAATATATATGGGATTTGTACCCTTTTCTAGGCGGATTGAATGTTCTAAAACATCTGTAACTCCTAATTTATCTCCCTTCAAAGCAATGATATCTAGATATTCTTTCAACACTTTCTCTACTTTATCTGAATACTCAGGATAATCAACTTTAGCCAAGTGTTCATGTAGAACCTGACTTCGGAACTGTTGCTCCTCGTTAGAAACATATTCCCGTCTCCACAAAAACTCACTAATTTATGCTCTTCATTAAACTCTTCAAAATCAATTACATAAGTACCCTTGTGATATTTTTTCACTGAGTCTTGATAGCTAACTAATTCTACTGAAGTCACGCCTGCGACTGAAATTTCATTCACTGACACCGTACTCACAACGTCTTTGAATTTCTCGGTTCCCTCAACAACGCACACTTGAGAAGGAAACTTTTTCTCTTTCAGCGACACTTTAACCAATGTAGGAACTCGCGGTTGCAATTCAATATCTTCCAACAAAAATCCTTTGAAAGATCTTTGCGGAATATCTTCACTCTCTAATGACTGTGTTACACATGTCTCAGACTGTGTCTTAGGTTTCTCACAAGTTTTTTTTCCTGTGTATATATGGAACAAAACAACCTGACTCACCTATTGTAATCCCCTGAACTCCCGTAAGAATGTTGATGTTATGTCGCATGCAAGAAGGGTGTCCTAGCAAAACCATTTCACCTAAGGCTAATCCTTCTATGACCAAAAATGATTCTACTATTGTCTTTCCACCGATACAAAGCGTAAGAAATGACGAACCTAAAATATTCAGTTTCCTCGCTTGTACATCACACACTGTCTCACTAGAAGGGACTAATTTGCACTCTGGAAACCTCGAGTGAAAAAGGTCAGCATTTACTAAGTTAACTGAGCTACCAGAATCAATGAAAATAGAAATTTCATTGCCATTAGAGAATCCACGTACAATCGGCCTAGGTTCTAGTGACTCTAAGACCTGATTAGTCATTATCCTGTGTCCGTTTTCGAACTTATCTTGTGAAAATTCTGCTGTTCCTTTGTGTATCTAGAACTTGCATCATGTGGAATTCTCCTGTCATATCTAGAAAAACCTCCCCGTGACTTCCCTGAATAATCTCTATTCTTTGTGGCTGGGCAAAATCTCCATCCATGATCTGAAGATTTGCAAACTGAACAATATCTCACTCTGCAATTTGATTTACTATGTCCTAGTTTATCACAATTAAAACAACGTATCGTTGTGACTGATCTCTCTGGAATTTTCTTCGATTCTACTCGTGCACATGTCTTCGCTGTTGCATCATTTCCCGAATGCGAGGACTATCATTATTCTGTGGTTTGGAAACCGCAGCTGACATCTTTGCACCTCCTGTACAAAACTACTGTCCAGTGTCGGGCATTTTGATAGATTTTTGTTAATCTGTGCAAACAAAAAGGATTCGTCTGTATCCTGATCAATTCTCTTATCAAAACTATCTACAATTACATCTGGGACCGACGTTAAAAGGCAAGCAAAGTGTAACAATCTTTCAAAATTATCTAAGGAGATATTATTTCCAGTTACCCATGGAGAGCCTGTTATAGATTTCTTTAACTCAACTACTGCATCAAATAAATTCGCACTGTATGTGACTAGTGAATCATTGCCCTTCTTTATTTTGAGAAACTCTCGCAAATTCCGAACTGCGCATTCACGTTGAACTCCGCCATAAGTAGCTCGTAGAAATTTCTGCAGTTCATTCCAAGTTTTACACCTTCTGAACCCGAAACTGCGTGCTCGTTTCCCAATATCTCCTTTATCTAAATCCAGAAATGATTTAGCCTCTGTTAAAGCTTCAGCGCCATTCGTAATTTTCTTGGAATTCAGATAATTGTTCACTGACTCAATGAAAGTTTCTATATTTTGGGTTGGCTTCCCGTCAACTAACCCTTTAAAATTAGTAATTCCCCACGCTAACGTTCGTCACTTTATGCACCACAACTGATTGGGATGTGCTTGCTGCATCGTCCGGCATTTTGTGAGTAATCACACGCCCTGAGCGTAACAACATAAAAAGAGAAACCAAAAAAGAACACTAGAGAAAGGCAAAAGTTACCCCTCTAAAAGAAGAACAGAAAACGGCGTTCTGCGCAACTTACGAGAATGGGGTACTTACCAATTTTGAAACAGAAAACGAAGTACCTATCTCTCAACTTGCTAACCTGTGACGTCACCTACTCGACAGCGTGGCAAAAACCCAGCGCGATTTTTGTTGAATCATCACTTTGCGTAATTAACTCACAATCGCCACTATTCACACTTATTTGGGTATTTTGTTAACCCCAAAATTGCTCTAGAGATCATCCAGATCTATTTCACAACTCCCCACTCCCAGTACTCGAATAGAAACGGAAAAAAAAGATTCCCCATATTAGCGCATTTCACACGTAATCACACGTAATCACGACCCACTCAGTCATTCAACACTGACCCGTCGCCTTAGCTCTTAGGTGAAGTCGCCTATGCCTTGGGCATCAACGTTACCAATTAGTCTATTAGCAATCTCCTCTTTCGCCATCATTAAAGACATTAAAAATCATGCTGCCACCATTTAAAATCAAAAGACACCCGCTGCCACCATTTTAATTCTGTTACCAGGAACAGATTAACACTTTTTTGAAAGTGTACGTAACGTGATCTAACGATCTTTAATCAGGAAAAAAGGCGTGAAAAGGTTCACTCACGGATAACACTTACATCTATTTTTTCTCCTCTCTCTCTCTCTCTCTCTCTCTCTCTCTCTCTCTCTCTCTCTCTCTCTCTCTCTCTCTCTCTCTCTCTCATGATTCGCCTTTCTCTCTCATTTCACCACTTCCCTCGCACTCATTCTCACCAAATCAATTAAATGGACCATTTAAAGAAACACAATAGTTTCTACAAAAATAGGTTTATTATTCAAATAACCCAACAAGAAATGAATAAAACAAAGCAAAGATTAAAATGCATAATAAATGAATTATCGAGTTAGATAACTAAACTCTGAACTGCAAAACACTTCTGATTAAAGAAGTCTCACTTATGGCTAATAGCCTGAAAATATCCAAAATCACACATACTCCCCAAATCAATAATTAGTCATGTCAAAAAAACAGTCTACCACATGTTATTCGAAACAGTCCAAATGACTTGCATGTCCACCGACATCCCAAGTCCACAGACATCTGTCGAAAGAATTAAACATGATAGAAAACTCCCAAAAATATATGAAATGCAAAACACAATAATGGAAAGTGTAAAATGCATAGCCAAGATATGGCAAACGTAACATAACAAAATAATAATATAAAAGAGGTATGAATATTCATATTAAATCTCCCACACCAGTTCAAAAGTTCATAATGATTAGAAAATCATGGTAAAAATCACAAGTTCAATTTTCTCCCATAAAAACAGAGATTTGAAACTCTACCTTATCTGCCGATTTTCAAAGCCTGGATCCTCTCCAAAGCTAAGTCTGGACAACTGCAGTTCTATCACGTTAATGAACGATCAAACTCACTTTTAGGGCAGATTTTGGCATAATCTAGATCAAATTAACGCACGTACTCACGAATATACATAACACTTCCAGAGATCACCTGACCGGCAATATTGCTGAGGAATCAAATCAAACTATTTGCTGAATACAAAGATTTTACAACTGAGTCTCTCGACCTAGTTCCATCTGACTCCAAAATTCTTTTTCATCACATCTTAAAGCATTGAAGCTATGAAATGCATATATGTGTCCTTTAAAACTTGTATGTATATATTTTCTGAAATATATATATATTTATATTATTTATTTATTTATTTTTATATATTTATTTATTTATTATTTTATTTATTTATTTATATTTATATTTATTTATTTGCTTATTTATTTATTTATTTATTTATTTATATTTATATTATTTATTTATTTATTTATTTATTTTATATATAATTATTTATTTATTTTTTTTATTATTTATTTATATTTATTTATTTATTTTATTTATTTATATATTATATTTATTTATTTATTTATTTATTTATTTTTATTTATTATTTATTAATTATGTTTATTTATTTATATATTTATATATTTTTATTTTTTATTTTTATTTATTTATTTATATATTCATTTATTTATTTATATTTATATTATTTATATATATATATTTATTTATATTATTTATTTATTTATTTATTTATTTATTTTATATTTATTTATTTATATATTTATTTATTTATTATTTATTTATTTTATATATTTATTTATTTATTATTTATTTATATTTATTTTTATTTATTTATATTATATATATTTATTTATTTATTTTATATATTTATATATATTTATATTTATTTATATATTTATTTATATTTATTTATTTATATATTTTTTATTTATTATATATATTTATATTTATTTATTTATTTATATTTTTTTTTATTTATTTATATTTATATTATTTATTTATTTTTATTTATTATATAATTTATTTTTTATTTATTTATTATATTTTTATTTATTTAGGTGAAAAATTTTTAAACGGGGTTATTTCCTGATTTATTTCGATTTATTTTTAAGCCATTTTTTTTAGGACTGATTTTAGAGTGTTTTTTATTTACAAATTATTTATACTACAAGAACAGTATTTATTTACATTTTTAACCGTTATTTATTTATTTATTTACTCAGGCCGGTGTCGAGGTATTTATTTTTTTTTAAAATTTATTTGGCTAAAAATTTATTTATTTACTTTCAGGGGACATTGTTGATAAACAGACCATACCCCACCTCAGATCCACACCTGACATTTGTCATTTATTTAGTTTGGAAACTCATTAATTTTACTATTTATTTATTTTTGTTTATTTATTTATTTATCCTATTTTTTTATATCTCTATTTATTTATTTTTTTTAAGTTTAAACAATTTACAAATTTCTTTTGATATTTATTTATCAAGTTTATACATCCCTTGACTGATATTTATATTATTTTTATTGTAACTTTCTTTTATGAAGCTAGATTTTAATTATGTTCCTTTCCAGTGCATTATTAGAATATACAATTTTTTGCCCTTCCCAGTTGATAGCATGATTGTTCTCATTAATTTGTACAAATATACCATTTATCCCTTTATTTATATCTCACATTTATTATATTTGTTCAATTCTTTTTTTTAGTTTATTTCCCGGTTTGGCCAATATAAAAGTTGTCATTTACTTTACACGGAATTTTATATTTTTATTTTTAATATTGTCTGGGGAGTTCTTTTTTAAGTTTATTTTTTTATTTGTTGTATTGTTTTTTAAATGCGACATTAATTTTAAAATTTTAAGAAGATTTAGGGATTTATTTATTTAGTTTATTTAAAAATCAGACACCACAAACGTCCCCAAAAGATTTATTTATTGCTATTAATTTATTATAAAAAGATAAAAATATACATTTGACAAAAGCAGATAAATCAGGCGCCTTTGTAATTTTAAATAAAAGTGAATATATAGAAAAATGCAAAATCTTTTATTTGATGATAATTTATTTAAAGAATTAAATAAGAACCCGATAGACAATGTGAATAGTGGTTTCAATAAGAAATTTAAAAACCTATTAAAATTTAACGAAAGCCTTATAAATTTATTTGTGTGTGACCTCCCCATCGCTACCATACATGTATTTATTTTAAAACTCACAAAGCAAACTTTCCTGCCATTTATTTATTATCAGTTTAGTTGGTTTTATCATATTTATTTTATTTTATTTATTTAGTAGATATTCTCAACCCATTAGTAGGTACCATCTCAAATTAAATATCAAGAATAATGTGGACCTGATAAATAAATATAAATAGTGTAGATTTAACAGTGAATCCAGGCTTTATTTTTTGATGTTGTATCACTATTCACAAAGGTGCCAATAGATGATCTGTTGGCGTTTTTATCTATTGTTAGAGAACACACAGCTGGATATCCCATTTTCTAAAAGTACTTTAATTGAACTGATTAAATTATTTTTAAAAGATTATGTAAATTTGAATTTAATTTATTATTTTACTTACAAAATTTTTTATGGCAATTTTTACCCTCTTTATCCCCAGTGTTAAGTAACTTTTATATTTATTTTTTTTTAAAGAAGATATTAAACAACATAATCCCACGTTAATTTAACATGGTTTATTTATTTTGATTTTTAATTTGTGTATGGCCAGGGAACCAAGATGTAAAAAACTTTTTTTAAGTTAAATCAATTAGTACCATCAATTAAATTCACGATGGAAATGGAAAATGATTTGCTTATTTATGGATGTCCTCATATTTAGAAATAGTAGTTTATTTAAATATTTAGTGTTATAAAAAACCCACTAATATTTATTTTTATTTATTTTTATTTTTATGGACAAAGCAATAAGGTTAAAAAGTCATTTTTTTTATCTATGTTTTTAAGAGCATTACGGGTATTATAGCCCTTTATATATTGATGATGAAATAGATAAGATTAGGAATGCAGGCAAAAATTGAAATATCCTGATAGTGTATTAAACAGTGCATTTGAAGCGGCAAAAAGACTATTTATCAAAACCAGAAAGAACCTTTATTTAAAAAATTTGCTTTTTCTGCCTTATAATAATAGTATGAAAGATATCCCTCATCTTCTTTATTTTTTTTATGTTAATGTTTATTTATTTTAAGAACAATACAACAATGAAAAATTTATTTATTTTAGAACTTTTATTTAATATTTAAGGGTGTGTATATAAAATTTATTATAAGTCTTGTGACAACTTTTATATTGGCCAAACCATTTAAGCACTGGAAAAAAATTGAACAACATAAGAAATGTTGAGATATTTACAATTTAACAGTGGTATATTTGTACATGTTAGTGAGAACAATTTATTATCAACTTTTATTTAGGGGCAAAAGGATTGTATATTCTAATTTATGCACTGGAAAGGAACATCATTGAATCTATTTATAAAAGAAATTTTACAACCATTTTATTTATAGCATTTTTAGGGATGTATAAATTTGATTTTTAATATCAAAAGAAATTTGTAAATTGTTTAAACTTTATTTATTTTTAGAGATTTATGAAAAATTATTATCATATTTATTTACACAGTTTTATTTAGTAATTTTAATGAGTTTCCACACTCCGCCTTTTTTTATTTACCTGTTATTTATGGATCTGAGGTATTTATGGTCTGTT
>NW_027100731.1:832696-835196 GCF_040412425.1 Macrobrachium rosenbergii
TTTAGGCCTCTGTCCTCCAATGCACTTCTCCACAACTCCAATTTCCTGTCTGCTTCTTCCTTACTGGTGGTCACTAGCACTATGTCATCTGCAAAGAGTACACTCCAAGGCACCTGATCTTTCACTCCAGACACTATCACATCCATTACCATATCAAAAATATAGGGACTCATGGCAGAACCTTGGTGGAGTCCCACTTTCACCTCAAACTTGTCTGTTGTTCCCACTGAGCTTCTTACCTGTGTTGTTGCTTCTCTATACATATCATTTACAATCCTCACATATTTTTCTGAGACACCTTTTTCCCTCATGCACCTCCACACTTCTTGCCTAGGCACTCGATCATATGCTTTCTCAAGATCTATAAATACAAGATGTAGTTTCGTTTCCTTTTTCTCTATATTTTTCCATTACTTGTCGCAATACAAAGGTGGCATCTGTTGTCCCTTTTCCTGGCATGAACCCAAACTGTTCGTCACTTATAGATGTTTCAGTCCTTAGCCTTGCCTCTATTATTCTTTCATAGATTTTCATGGTATGTGCCATCAGCTTTATGCCCCGATAGTTGGCACAATCTTGGATGTCCCCTTTTTCTTTGTAAATGGGGACTAGCAGGCTGTTTCTCCAGGCGTCAGGTATCTTCTCCTGCTGGTAGATCTTATTGAACAAGTCCCACAAGATGTCAATTCCCTCCTCTCCTAAGCACCTCCACACCTCGACTGGTATTCCATCTGGTCCCACTGCTTTACCTTTCTTCATTTTACTTAGTGCCCGCCTCACTTCTCTCCGACTAATCCTGGGAACTTCTCTTTCATTTGCTACTCCATCCTCAATGATATTCCTGGGATTTTCTTCATTTAGAAGATTTTCAAAATACTCTCTCCATCTACTTTTAATTTCCTCCTCTTTTGTTAGAACCTTACTATTTCCATCTTTAATTTGCTTAATGTGTGTGAGGTTTTTTGTTGCTTTGTCTGTAGCTTTGGCTATCCTGTGGATGTTTCTTTGGCCCTCCGGTGTGTCAACATTCTCATACAAATCATTGAAAGCAGCAGCCTTGGCTCTGGCAACTTCTTGTTTTGCAACTTTCTTTGCTTCTTTTGATATTTGCTCATTTTCTTCTGTTTTGTGTTTATCATAGTTCTTTTGGGATTTTCTCTTTTTCTTGATCTTGTCTTGTGTGTCTTTATTCCACCACCAGCTTTCTTTATCTTTTGGGGGACCTTTGCCTGATGTTTTGCCTAAAATTTCCTCCCCATACCTTAGGATCACATTGCTGTTAAACTCCCACCAATCATTTACATCATCTTCCAACTTTATTTCTCTCAGAACATTCTCCTTAAACCTGGATCTCAACTCCACATTTTCTGCCTTCTCTAGCTCCCACCATTTGATCTTAGGGTTACTTTTCCTCTTTCCCTTTGTCCCTTTTCGAATTGAAAGGTCCGCAACCACCAGCTTATGTTGTTGGCCAACATTCTCTCCATATATCACTTTACAATCCTTTACTTCCTTAAGGTGTTGTCTCCTACAGAGCAGAAAATCAATTTGACTCTCTCTTCCACCACTTCTATATGTCACATAATCTTTCTTCATAAAGAATGTATTAATTAGTGCCATATCAAATGCCACTGCGAAGTCTATGATGCCTTCGCCTTCTTCGTTCCTCTCCCCCATTCCTAGTCCTCCATGGATTCTTGAAATCACTCTTCTATCAGTACCTATATGTCCATTCAAGTCTCCACCCAATACAACTCTCTCTTCCTCTGAGATTGATGTTAATACTTCATCCAACTCCCGCCAAAACATTGACTTCTCTTCCTCATCACATCCAGCTTGTGGGGCATAAGCACTTATCACGTTTAGGACTTCTTCTGATAACATTAATTTGACCTTCATTATCCGACTACCAATTCTTTTGACTTCTACCACTTTTTCCTTCAGTTCACTGTTTACAGTGATGCCTACTCCACTTCTACCACTCTCGTCTGCTCCACTGTACAGGAGCTTACATCCTCCTCCTATTTCCTTTGCCTTGTTCCCTCTCCACCTTGTTTCTTGCACACACAAGATGTCAACTCTCCTCGTATTCATCATCTCCGCCACCTCTCTACTCTTTCCTGTCATACTACCCACATTTAGTGTCCCAATTCTAATCATATGGACTTGCTTCTTTAACCACAATCGCCCACACTGCGATAGCCCTTGCCTATTTATCGGAGGGGTCAGGCGAGGCCCCTGCTCGTCGCTTAACCGGGGTACGCCCTGGCATTCTCTCTGAATCTGGATTAGACTAACCATGGTTCTGGCATTGGGTTTTTACAGTCGGATACCCTTCATGTCACTAACCCTCTCTATTTATCCGGGCTTGGGACCGGCACCAAGTTGGGCTGGGTGCCCCCC
Organism: Macrobrachium rosenbergii; assembly: GCF_040412425.1. NCBI lineage: Eukaryota > Metazoa > Arthropoda > Malacostraca > Decapoda > Palaemonidae > Macrobrachium > Macrobrachium rosenbergii. Next base: position 835,100 of record NW_027100731.1, read on the forward strand.
AGTGGCTAGATTATTTATTTTTATCTATTTATTTTTATCTATTTATTTTTATTTATTTTTTTTATTTTTTATTTTTATCTTTTTATTTTTATCTATT
>NW_027100731.1:958347-960847 GCF_040412425.1 Macrobrachium rosenbergii
TATGAAACATACTGATAAAAGCATTTAAGGTTTAAGTCAAAAATCAATTTAAAAAATTATTAAGAAAAAGAAAATAAATGAATTATGTAAACAGTTTCAAAAAATATTTCAATTTGAACACAATATTTTTTTGAAGTTTTGCCCTCTTTTTGAAGAATAATTTTAGCATCGTTTACTGATATATTACAACAACACTCCGTTAGAAAACAATCAATATGTCAGAAATCGACTTGAAAAATCAACAAAAAAACATTCATTATTTAAGACATAAACCAATTTAGAAATCATTGAAAAAAAGGAAAATAAATGAAATATGCTAACAATAAAAAAAAATCAATTTGATTACGATATTTTTCATACTTTTGCCCTCTTTTTGATGACTAATTTTACTTTACCATTCACTGATATGTTCTTATAACAAAGTTTTATGAAAAAATCTCCGTTCAAAAACAATCAAGGTAAAATTTAAGGCTAAAAGGTCATATACGTTTTATATATAAAAACACTGTTATAAAAATTCAAGATTTCAGTCAGAAATCAATTTAAAAATCATTAAGAAATTAAAAATAATGAAATATGTATGTGTCAAAAATATTTAAACCTGAATATTATATTTTTTTGGGTTTTGTCCTCATTTTATGACTGATTTTAGTTTAACATAATTATATAAAAAATGTCCTTTAAAAACATTCAATATTTATGTAAAAAATCAACTTCAAAAATTACTTAAAAAAAGACAAAAGAATGAAACATAAAAGCTTTAGGTTTGTTTTAATTTGAAAAAAATAAAAAATAATACAAGCCTTTATATTAATCCTTTATATTATTTTTACATTTATTTTCAACGTATTTGTTTTAATTTTCATCTTATTTCATTTCATATGTTTTGTTTTGATTTTATTTAATTTTTTTATGTAATTATTGTTTTTGTTTTATTCATTTGCTTGTATCATAATTTTCTTCATTGGTAAATAAATGGTATTTGTCATTTGAATTAAATATAAAAATTACAAATACAAATATAAAAAAATGGTAAATAATAATAAGAATATATCAGAAAACGTGGAACAAAAATTATTCGCGAAAAAGACGACAAAATTCCCAAAATTTAATTTTTTTTAACTTCATTTTCCAATTAGGTGATTTTTAAAATTGTTTTTCATTCAATCTTGAAGTTGTATTTTTACTTTTTTTAATAGGGCTCGGTTATAAGAAGTTAAAAGATAAACTAAATTCATCCATCATAAAAGTGCATAAAAATTCAGAATAATATTATATTAAAAATTGGCGTATTTTTCTAAACGCTTTCATGTTACAATCTTATTCCCTTTTTAGAGTCATTTATGAAGTTGATTTTTATGAGTAAATAAATAAATTTAAATAAAAAAATTAATAAATAATATAAATAAATAAAAAATATTAAACAAATAAAAAATAAAAATAATAAAAAAATTATAGAAATAGTATATATTACATTTACTAAAATAAATCAATAAATAAAGAAAATAATGAAATTAAAATCTATAAATAAAAAGTAAAAGAAAATAATTTTTAACTAAATCAAAATAACTAATATGTATGAAAAGAAAATAAATAGAAATCAATAAAAATAAATTAAAATAATTGAAAGTAAAAAAATAAAGATAAATAAATCTAAAAAAATAAAATTACTTAAAACTAAATAACAAAAAAGAAACATAAGAATTAAAAAATCAATAAATAAATAAAAATAAAAATAGACAATTAAAAATAAAGTTAAATAAATAAATGAAAATAAATAAATAAAAATAAATAAATAAAATAAATAAAAATAAATAAATAAATAAATAAAAATAAATAAAAATAAATAAAAAAATAAAAATATATAAATAAATAAATAAAAAATAAAAATAAAAATATAAAATAAAAAATAAATAAAAATAATTAAATAAATAAAAGTAAATAAACAAAAGTAAATAAACGAATGAAAAAATAAATAATTAAAAATAAAAAATAAATAAATATAATTAAATAAATAAATAAAAATGAATAAATAACTAAAAATATATATATAAAAATAAAATAATAAATAAATGAAAATAAATAAAAATAAATAAATAAAATTAAATAAATAGATAAAAAAATAATTAAATAAACAAGAATAAATAAAAAAAATAAAAATAAATAAATAAATAAAAATAAATAAATAAATACATGAAAATATATTAACACAAATAAAAAAATAAATAAAAAAATAAAAATAAATAAAAATAGAAAAAATTAAATAAATAAAAATAAATAAATAAATGAAAATAAATAAATAAAAATGAATAAATAAATGAAAACGAATAAATAAAAAAACAAATAAAGATAAATAACAAAATAAAAATACATATAAAAATTGATAAACAAAAATAAATAAATAAAATAAATAATAATAATAAATAAATAAATATGAAATAAAAAATAATTAAATAAATAATAAATATAAATAAATAAATAAAGATAAATATACAAATAA
>NW_027100731.1:978347-990847 GCF_040412425.1 Macrobrachium rosenbergii
TTCCCTTATTTATTCCAAATTTCAGACACTCATAAATATGACAGCTCAGCAGTGGTAGATGAGCTGTGATCACCAATACGTTTAGATATTCTCTCCTCTGTGCTAATACCAAATTCAAAATATTCTCTAATTACAACACCAAGACCAGCTCGACTTCCAGTGACAGAACCATCACAATACGCATGAATCACCATATCCCTAGGGTACTGAGATATTTTCTCCAAAAACAGCTGTCTAAGTTCATGGGGATTGTTGTCTCTTTTTCTCATATCAAGTTGTTCTATACTTATATCTACTTTCTCAGTAATCCAAGGTTTTATTGGGCGTGTATTAGGCAAGGTACACAGAGCCAAAACAGTATAGTCACTCAATATTTTCAATGCTTGTGAATATTGTTCAGTCTGAAAGAATCCTGGAACGCCTATCACATATCTGGCCCCACAATGGTTTTGAGATGCCTATCATTTGTCTAATGTTCTTATAAATGAGAGATTTTTCTCTCTTATTCTTTGGGTGACACTTTTGCAATTCAACTCCATTCGCATTATTTCAATCCTTGCAGTTCTAGGGCAGCCTAATGTGCCCTCTTTGTTGCTTCATTTTTGGCAATTCCAAAGGGCCAAGATCTTTATCTGTATAACAACATAAAATTGAATGAGTAGTCTATGATACTTCTAATAGTGGAAAGATATACAGACCTTAATATTGGAATACCTACACCGTTACCATAATTTGACAATACACGTAAAGGCTTAAGCCGGGATATACAAATATTCTTCACATAGGTAATTTGATCCCTTATCTTACCAAAACCGATATACATACCCAAGTATTTATAACTTATTACTCTTTCTAGTTTTACGCCATTCAGCCAGAATGTTTCATCACTTACCATTCGTGATTGATGTTTTGTTTTAACATTCTCACAAGACCCAAAGATATACAAAAGATCTGATGTTCCAGCCAACACAATACTCACCAGAAGTCTCCTCTGTTGTACATTGTATGAGAATATCATCTGCATATATGATTACTTGTGAATTTTCATGAAATTCGTAACTTGCAATTTCATCCATTAATATGTTAAATAGCATGGGGCTGAGCACACCCCCTTGCGGAGTACCAAGTTCAAAATACTTTTCAGTTGATTCGTACCCCTGGAACATAACAGTTCCCCCACTGTTACTCAAATATTGTGAAATCCAAATCAATGCTTACCTTTTATACCCTTTTGATAAGACCTCCAATATCACATCCTTATTGGCTTTATCAAGGCTCGCTTTAAATCTAAAACGTTCTGCAGTTGACCTTTGAGCAGTACTAAGACACTTTAATATGCAATCAGAGGTACTTTTGTTCTTTAAAAAACCATAAAGATTCGGAGAAAGGAGCCCGTCAACTTTATACAATAGCCTATTTAGAACCATACGTTCCATAGTTTTTGATAAACAGGAAGTCAATGAGATAGGTCTATAATCATCATTTCCATAATTACCAGGTATCACTTCAAAGAGTGATTTTCCATTTAAGAGGCAAGCGACCATTACTGTATGATAGATTAAATAACGCTAAAAGAGGACTGTCCTCCATTGTTATAAGACAGTTTATAACATCATATGTTATGCCATCTTTACCTGGAGCTGTTGATTTCCCCTTCTTAACTGTAGAAATAGTTGATTGGAGAATGGTAATTTCATTCGTGGGAGAATAGTCGAATTGACTAGTTCGTTTGGTTCTTACTTTTTGTCCCCCATTTTTTGGTGTTCGTTTATGGACGGAAAGTAAACTGAATGACCGCCGTTGTTAATATTGAGTAAATGCTTAACTTTCCATTTTATATTCTAATTAGATTAATTAATTTAATGTTAAATGTATTCCTTATGAAACAGTTTTGTTTTCCGTCTTTATTTTTCAACGTTGTTCCGAGGTTTCGGACAAGTGAGAAAACAGGTTGTTGGTTTTGGTCGATAAGGAGTCTTTAGTCTTACGGTACCAGTCGGACAAAAGAACAGGTGTTGCACTACGCTTCAAAAGTGAATTCAAAGATTTTAAAATTCGAAGGACATGTAAAGGAATTGATCTAGAAGATGGTGCAGGTAAGTTGAGAAATGAGACTTCCTAAAATTGATTGAGTTAGATAATTCTAACAATTTCCGAATTTTAAAATTTTCCTCCGTAAGATTTCAGTTTACTTTTTTCGTCTTGTTTTGTTTTGTTTTGTATTACTGACTCTTGTTATTGGTCTGGTTGGGTGCGTAGTTTGTCCGACTTATGTTTAAGAGAATGTGACGGGTTCAATTATCTGTAAAGGGAATTTTTAACCTTTGAAAACATCAAGGTTGAGGTAGAGCGGTGTTCCTTCAACCTAGAAGGTCTGAGCCTAGTCGCATCTTGTGTTCCTGGGCAGCAATGATTTGGATGCTATCACAGTACTGCGGAGGTATGGAAAGTAGAACAGTGTTGTGAGGCTTTTGCTGAATTACTGAAAAAGTTGTGTCCTGATGCTAAACTAATTTTTGCCCAAATAGAGGATAGATTCTTTTGGAACCACTGTGAAAGTTTTGACGCGTTGCGGCAGGATTTCAAGGCTAAATCTAATAAATTCAATAAGTGGTTGAATAAATGGTCGAGGCAAGAATGGTTGTTTATAATGAGAAAGGGGTTAAAGGATTTTCCGGCCCACGCCTTTATGCCAGGGATGGAGTACACCTCAATATTGATGGTAATGAGAAGTTGAAACCGGAGAATGGCTGACTTGCAGTATGAGCAAAAGCCTAAAGTCAAGTTAGTCTAGCTGTTCTCAGTGTCAAATATATTTTTTCTCTAGGCTCATTTGGTTTGTAATGTTAGGATTTTTGTATGCACTGTTGTTATTCCTTATAGGAAAAGAGGCAGTATTGGTCCTTACTGCACTTAATATTAATTTAAGCTTAGATTAAGTTTATTTTAGGTTAAGTTAGTAACCTTTCATTTAAATAACCTGTTGATTAGCCTAGCTTATGTTAAGTGCAATCTAATTATTTTGATCAAGTTTCAGGTAAGAGCTAGCCCTAGTTTGCTATTAGCATAAACTAAGTTGTACATTTTTCTCTCTCTCTCTCATTGGGGAGTAATTGATGATAACTTGATTTGCATTGACTTGATTAAGTTAAGTTTAGATTTTTCTTTGGGTAATTTAGTTGGTTAATGGCATTGTTGAAATGACTAATTCTGAAATAAAAAGTTAATTAAAGGAGGGCTTATGTTAAGGGTTTAATAACTCTTGATATTAAGAAAGTTGACTCTTTAAAGGACGATCAAATTAATAGTCATTTTGTTACAGAATTTATTCGTAAAATTGATGCTAATTTAGCAATAGTTGAGAATTTGGCAAAGCATTTGTAGAGTACTGCTGAAGAGATGAGCTAGAAGTATTATGCAAGCAGCAAGAGTTATCATTATGAAATACAGAAACTCTGTCAAATTTAGAGTAAAATTTGATAATTTGTTTGGAGATAAAGTACTCCTCTAAAATAGTTCTAGTAAAATTGTAAATTACCTCTCCCTCCTATTCAAATTCAGAAGTTTGCAACAATGCAGTTAATCCATTTGCCTATTTTAACTTTAGGCTTTTAATAATGCTTTGGCTGGTATACCTAATAACTAATGCTCAAAGTTTATTTATTTAAGGGTTATTTGTTAGGTGAAGCGATTAAGTATAGTAGAAAACATTACAGTAAGTAGTGAGGTTTTGGTTGGGTTTTAAGCAATTAGATCTTAATTTTTCTGGATGAAGACAACATAATTGATCAGGTAATAGGTGAAGTTTTTGAACACTTCTGAAGTAAAATCTCTTAGTGAAGTAGAATCTTTGGTTAAGTCTTTGGATAATGAGATTCATTGACTTGAAGGAACTTGGTATGAATCTGATTAGAAGTCGATTCAGCTGCTCTGGCTTGCTAGTGTAAGGTGTAAATAGAAACTTCCTAGAAATTTTTGATAGAACTCCTCTAGAACTACAGGATCTTCTTATCCTGAGTACAACCCAGTTGTTAGATAATTATCAAAGTATTATTGCACGCCTTAGTTTGAGTCATAATGAGATTCTGGTGTAAAACCTAAAGTTAAATATGAAGGTAAAGACCATAATTTCCAACAATCAAGTATAGTAATAATCTACTACTAGTAATGATTCTAATAAGTTCAATTTACCAGTAAACCTTTATCTTCTGGTAGATGTAAATTTTGTAAAGAAACAGGTACTAACTCTTCCTAAATGCTTACTAGGTTTGATACTTTTGCAGAAGCTAGGAAGAATAGGCTGAAGAGCTAACGTTATGCATTAAATGGCAGTGATGGGCATAGGGCCTCGGAATGTCCGGGGAAATAAATCATTGTTACCTTATAAATGTTTTTCTTGCAATAAATCTGAACATCATGGAGCAATGTGTCCTCATGCTATTAAGGATTTTTAAGTAAAGGTAATGGATTGTCGATCAGGGTCTGGAAATATTTGTTCCCTTCCACTACCTCAAAGTTGGTAGGGGTAGGAAATCTTTTAAATGTTGTTGTTTTCTATTAGACACTGGAGCCCAGTTTAGTGTTATTAATAAACAAATTGTTGATTGTAAATTAGGAGATTATTGTGGTGCTCCTTTATCTAGGTTAGTTTCTTCTTTTGGGTTGCCAGCTAGAGTTAGTGAGGGATTTCATTTGGTAGCTAGTTTAACAATGCCTTGTGGGAGAAAGTCTAGTTGTCTTTTTTGCATTGGAAAATTTTTAGTACTTTCCATCAAATTCTATATTTGCCTTCTGTAGTTAGAATTTGGAATCTGCAGGTTATTCTGTATGTAATAATTACCCAGGAAGGAAATTCTGAAGTGTAAATATATTAGGTATCCTAGGGAATGATATCCTTCAGGGAATTTAGTCAGTTAAATTAAACTCTGTAAGTTGTTTAATAATAAGGTTAAGAGTAATTAAAGTTGGCCAGTAGGTTATTCCATTTGGTACAGTAGTCAATTTTATTTCATCCTTCACAAAGGAAGCTTTTTATGAGAGAATTAGTTCTTATGAACCTTGTGTTAGAGATAAGCCAATGAGGGAGGAGGTAAGTCTTGTCTATAGTTGATAGTAATAAAGTCTTGGAAGAATAGACCAAGAGGTAATGGGTAAAACTGAATCTGTTAGGTTTATTTCTAATAAGGAGATTAAATATGTACCTGAATGTAACAGAGAATCTATAGAGTTTTTATAATTCTTCCCTTGAATTTTGGAGATTAAACAGACTTCTAGCCTGATAAGATTAGACTTCTGGAATTTGTTCACTCTAAGCAACTTGGAAAACAGAAGTTATTAGTAAATTTGCAGTAAATCCAGTAGGCTATAAGTTCGATCCATTGAATGATATCTTTCCTGATTCTTATGTCAGTATGGACTCAGCAATTTCTCTAACCTGGAATCGATTGGGATTAAAGATGAAAATTCCCTTCCTTATGAATCAACAAGTTGCTAGTTGCTAAATCTATTTCTTATCTTGAAGGACATTATCACGTTCAGTTACCATGGAAAAGGTGTAGAAATAGTTGATTGGAGAATGGTAATTTCATTTGTGGGAGAATAGTCAAATTGACTAGTTCGTTTGGTTCTTACTTTTGTCCCCATTTTTTGGTGTTCGTTTATGGACGGAAAGTAAACTGAATGATTGCCGTTTGTTAATATTAAATGTAAATGCTTAACTTTCCCATTTTTATATTCTAATTGAATTAATTAATTTAATGTTAAATGTATTCTTATAAGGAAACAGTTTTTTTTCCGTCTTTATTTTTCAACGTTGTTTGAGAGTTTCGGACAAAGTGAAAAAACGGAGTTGTTGCGGTTTTGGTCCGACAAAGGAGTCTTGAGTCTTGCGGTACCAGTCGGACAAAAGACGGGTGTTCTTTCGCTTAAAAAGTGAATTCAAAATTTTAAAATTCGAAGGACATGTAAAGAAATTGATCTAGAAGACGGTGCAGGTAAGTTGAGAGATAAAGACTTCCTAAAATTGATTTGAGTTAGATAATTCTAACATATTCGAATTTTAAAAATTCCTCCGTAAGATTTCAGTTTACTTTTTCGTCTTGTTTGTTTTGTTTTTGTGGCCATGACTCTTGTTATGGGGCATAGCTAGTGCGTGGGTTGTCCGACTTATGTTTAAGAGAATGTGACGGGTTCAATTACATCTGTAAAGGGTGCAACCTTTGAAAACATCAAGGTTGAGGTAAGAGTATTTCGCTAACCCTAGGAGGTCTAGGCCTAGTCGCATCTTTGTGTTCCTGGGCAGCAATGATTTGGATGTTATCCACAGTACTGGAGGTATGGAAAGTAGAACAGTGTTGTGAGGCTTTTGCTGAATTACTGAAAAGTTGTGTCCTGATGCTAAACTAATTTTTGCCCAAATAGAGGATAGATTCTTTGGAACCACTGTGAAAGTTTTGAAGCGTTGCGGCAGGATTTCAAGCTAAATCTAATAAATTCAATAAGTGGTTGAATAAATGGTCGGGCAAGGATAGTTTGTTTATAATGAAGGGTTAATTTTCCAGACAAACTTATAAAACTGATGCTCCTGTCAAGCTGTTTTTGTTTGCAGATGCTTCTAAGGAAGCTTATGGTTGTGCTATGTATGGTGTGCAAGGTGGTCATAGTTCCCTGATATTTGCTAAGACTAAGGTTAGCCCTATTAAGGAGAAAACTCTCCCGACTTTAGAACTTTTGGCTGCTCAATTAGCTTTGAAGTGTTTTGATACTATTTTTGAAAATAATCTATTAAATTGTACTAAAATTGAAAGCATAACTCTTTTTATAGATAGCCAAGTAGTTCTTAGTTGGATTCTTTCTAATAGGGCTCCTAAGAGAAACACATTTGTGAATAATAGGTTGAAGGAAATTTCTAATCTGTTAGATAGGATTTCTGATAGATATTGTAGAGTTTCATTAGCTTATATTCCTTCATCTAGCAATCAGGCTGATTTACTTACTAAACCTTGTACTTGTAAGCATTTTCTTGAAAATTTCAGTCTTTGGATCAAAGGGCCTTCTTGGTTGAATTCTCCTGACGAGTGGCCTAAGGGTCTTTTGGGTTGTATTCCTGATAATGTGAAGGGTGACTTAATTTCTCCTGTAATGTTCCCTAAAAAGGAACCTCTTGTAAATATTAGTCATTTTTCTAGTTTTTCTAGGCTTATAAGTGTAGTTTTTAAGGTATTTACTGTTGTATATAAGTTTAGGAAAATTCAAGCTGACCCTGTTGAGGCAGCTTCTAATTACCTTATAAGGTTAATGCAAGAGGAAGCTTTTCCTCTTGAATTATCTTATCTAAAGAGTAGAAATTCTTTAGTTGAAGTTCCACCTTTAGTTAGGCAGTTTAATTTGTTTCTGGATGACAATGGTATAATGCGAACTAAAGGTTGGATTGATAAAACATTACTTTAAAATTTGATATTGTCAATCCTATTCTTGTGGATAAGAAGCATCATTTGACCCGGTTGTTGATTTATTATGCCCATTGTAAGTCTATGCATATGGGTTTGCAATCCACTCTTAGTTTTTTTTTGCGCATGCATGGTTTGTGGATTGTGAAGGCTAGGCAAGCAGTTTTGTCTGTCCTTAAGGATTGTATTGTATGCAAGCGTTATAATGCTAGCACAGTGAAGTATCCTTCTCCTTCTTCGCTTCCTTCTTCCAGGGTTAATTTGAGTGTGCCTTTTGCTCATACTGGTGTGGACTATACAGGCCACTTATGGTTGAGGGAGAAAAATGGAGAAAAATTTAAGGTGTACATTCTTATTTTCACTTGTTTCAATACTAGAGCCATACATTTGGAAGTTGTCCAGTCTATGTCAACCTCGGAATTTATATTAGCTTTCATTAGATTTTCTAATAGGTTTGGTGTTCCTGTTGCTGTTTATTCAGATAATGCCAAGTCCTTTGTTCAGGCTGGTAATATAATTGAACAGTTACTTACTTCTTCTGAGTTTGAGGAGAAGTTTAGGGTCGCTTCAATTTCTCATAAGACTATCCCTGTGTACGCAGCGTGGTATGGTGCTGTTTGGGAAAGATTAATTAAAACAGTTAAGCATTGCCTTTTTAAAACTCTTGGTAGATTTACTCCTTCATTTTCTGAATTTGTCACTTTCCTCTCTGACATTCAGAAAATTTTGAATAATAGGCCTTTAACTTATAGATCTTGTCAAAATGAATTAGATATAATTTCTCCTAATCATTTCTTGGTTGGCAGATTTATTCCTTCATAAATGTTTGGTGATTCTGAACAAGTTCCTGAGTGGGAGTATGGTGAGGAGGATGAGTATTCTTCTCTCCTTGCTCGTACTTTGGAAACTAGGGATGGACTTTATGAAAGCTTTAAGGAAAGGTGGCTTTCTGAATATCTAGTAAGTTTGAAAGAAAAGGATAGATCATCTTTTCATCCTCCAAGAAAGTGGGAAAAAGGGGAAATTGCTCTGTTTAAATTACCTTCCAAATCTAGAACTTATTGGCCATTGGTTAGAATTGTTGAAACATTCAGTGATAACAAAGGTGTTGTACGTACTGTTCGTATTGTTAAGCCTGATAAAAGTGAAAATGAAGTTAATGTTAGTTTTTTAATACCTTTAAAATTATATTCTGAACTTAATGATCCTAATTTATATGTTCAAATTGAAGAACAAGAAGAAAATGTTAGTGAGTTGGAGACAGATGAAATACCTGACACTGAAACAGCTTTGCCCAATGAAACATCTACTAGGCCTACCCGTAGTACTGCTCTTGCCTCCAGAAACCTAATAAGAAGTTTAGCTCGGGAAGGTAGATTGTAAACAATGGTTTGTTTTTGTTTTATAAAAGTTGTCTTTTGTTGTCGAGTTAATCTGTCAAAATGGTTTTTTGTGTAACCACTTTTCTTTTTGTTGTTGGGGAAGATGTAGAAATAGTTGATTGGAGAATGGTAATTTCATTCGTGGGAGAATAGTCGAATTGACTAGTTCGTTTGGTTCTTACTTTTTGTCCCCATTTTTTGGTGTTCGTTTATGGACGGAAAGTAAACTGAATGATTGCCGTTTGTTAATATTAAATGTAAATGCTTAACTTTCCCATTTTTATATTCTAATTGAATTAATTAATTTAATGTTAAATGTATTCCTTATAAGGAAACAGTTTTGTTTTCCCGTCTTTATTTTTCAACGTTGTTCGAGAGTTTCGGACAAAGTGAAAGAAAACGGAGTTGTTGACGGTTTTGGTCCGACAAGGAGTCTTTAGTCTTGCGGTACCAGTCGGACAAAAGAACGGGTGTTCTTTCGCTTCAAAAGTGAATTCAAGAATTTTAAAATTCGAAGGACATGTAAAGAAATTGATCTAGAAGATGGTGCAGGTAAGTTGAGAGATAAAGACTTCCCTAAAATTGATTTGAGTTAGATAATTCTAACATAACACAATTCAACATTTCATCCCTAGAGAAAGGAATACAAGTGTCATCCATTAAGTTCTTCTGCATACAAACTAGCCTGTGTCTTTGTTTCTGTAACTTCCTAAGGCTTTCCCGTATATGTCGAGGGAGAGAATCCAACCTCGACGCATACGACCATTTGGCGGCTAATGCCTCTGCTTTTTCTTTGGCATTAGGATGTGCATTAGTCTTCCTTTTAACTCCCCTTACTTTATTGACACCTTCCCAAATTTGACTTAATGATTTTGAAAAGGAGATGTCCCTTAAAAAACCTTCCCAATACTCACTTCTAACCTTTTGCCTCTTTTCTGTAGCATGCTCAGCCACTGTAACCATCGTTTCTCTAGATTGCATATTATTATGGTCTTTAGACCACTCCCTGTGGCATTTTCGTAGCAACTTTTTCCAACCTTTCACTATTTTATCATTATGATACCTGGGCTTATGAATGCTGGCAGAATTAGTCTTTTTCTGTGGTTTGTAAAGTATGGATTCTATTACTGCTAGCAAGTCATCAAGAAAAACATTTTCATCCTCAATACCTAACAGTTTATACTCTTTGTACCAGTCACTTACTTTCTCTATGAAATCATCTTTCTGACCATCATGCAATACATATCGATTTCTATTGTTAATAAGTGGAATCTTTTCTAAATAAAAACTAATTCTAAGAGCAAAATGATCACTTAATAAAGTGGTTACAACAGAGAAGTCTGTTTGTACTCCAGGCATATTGAAAAGGATAGCATAATCAAGCCTGCCTCCTCTAACATGTGTTGCTTCACCATTACCAAGTACAGACGCATTTTCAACCGAATCTAAAAATCTATTTAAAATAATTCCATTGTGATTTCGGGAGCAACTACCAAGATTAATATGTCTAGCATTTAAATCACCGAGTATTACACAATCCTCAGAATAAATGACATCAGGTAAGTCCTCAATAGCCAAAGAATCGGCATGTACATAAACATTAACAATATATATTTCTGCATCTTGAAGTTTTACTTTAATAGCCAAACACTCAGTACCATTGACTTTACTAGCACAGTAGTATGATGCTGGAATAGTATTTTTTATGTAAATTGTTAAACCTCTGCAATTTGTGGATTCATCAGCTTGTCATTCAAAATGATAGTAACCGTTAATTCGTAGTGAGGAAACGTTTCTACCTACTTCCTGCAAAGCTATTACATCAACATTTGTAGACTGAGTATATATATGCATGCAAATCAGTAATTCGTTTTCTTAAACTATTTATATTCCAAGATATAATATGGAGTTTATGTGCCATTTTGAGTAATATTCTTTCTTAACTTACTTGCAGAATGAAGAATATTAATTTTTAGCACATTGGTTGGACTTTCCATATATTCGATTATCGAATCAAGAATGTGGGTCAAGTCTCCGACCACATTTTTCACATAATCTGGCTTATTTACTGACAAGCCAGCCTTGCATGCAACTGGGCTTTCACCAGCACCATTATCATATACCTCTGCAACCTCAACATTTTGAGTCACCCTTTCATTAAGAAAAACCTTATTTTGCAAATATATACCATTCATAGTACTCTTAATACCTAACACGGCCTGTTTAAGTTCTTCAATCTCTTTACGAAATTCTGAGATAAAGTTATTATAATGAACTTGCATCTCCTCACGAAATTTATTCTTAACTAAACTTTGGTTTTGCTGTGCCATACGCTTTTCCCAGAAATTCTCACTAACCACTGGAACCTGAGTATGACTAAAATCAGAACTATCAGTTCTTGGATTTTCATTATTTGTCTTAAGCGAACGATCACTTTTGGGCCTTCGGGGACACACTCTAGAGCTGGCATTATGTGCACCTCCACAATTACAGCATTTTGGTTCAATTACTTCCTTTTCCTTGATTTTGTCACCACACGCCTTCGACTCATGGGATTTACCACAAAATCGACAGCGATGCTCATTTAAGCACTTCCAGGCCATATGGCCCCACTTGCAACACTTATAACACATGACAGGGTTGTCAGTGTACACAGCAACACGTTTATATCCTAGGCACTTGATAAATACTCTCTCTATTGGAGGACCCTTAATAAGTGCAATTAATTGTGGTTTAGGGACATACTCACTATTCACTTTAACTTTTCTATGCTTTGCCCATATGAATAGCTCATCAACTAAAACATCTTCTGGATCCAAGTAAGTAGGGTAGTCAAAAATAATTACCTTTGTACATACACCATAAGGCTCCTTTGGTTTTTCCATTACAATATTTTCAAAGCCACTTTTTGTTAAAAAACCAACCGCTACCTCATCCTTCACTGTAATATATGGGATGTTTCTCCCTTCCTTAAATAGAACCTCAAATTCTGGATGACACTTGGACAGCCGAACTGCCCATCGAACCTGATCGTGGAAGCCCAAAACATTCTTGGGAAAATACAGCCGAGGTCTTTTTGCATTCATAACATTACCTTCTTTTGTTGTAGAGCCTTCACGTAAAATAATTTCTTCAGCACTGCTCATCATTTTCCTTTTCTTCTGTTTCTTACTTTGGACTGTGATAAAGGGTTGCTCATCATCGCTGCTACTAGACACATCTAAATCCATTATGACGATCTGCCGAGCTCCATCCAAGTCTATATTGCTGCTGTTAAAATTCTCAGCCATAAACCATCCATGAACGACCAGATCCCTCTAATTACCCAGTAAATAAAGTAAACTCCAAAAAACAACTACAACGGTGGGAACACGTCCTTCCTTGATGCCTGCTGTCTTTGGAATCCGAGAGAGAGAGCCCGTCCAAACTAGAACGACTGAACAATGACTATCCAATTGCTTTGAAAGGTATTTGTCCCGTGGTAGTGTCTCGTCTGTGGATTCGTCCAAAGAAAGGGTGGTACGCATTTTGCGGGACACGGGAGCGGCTCAGTCGTTGATTTTAAGAGAGGCATTACCTTGCGATTTTGTCCATGACTTTGAAGAGTTTGTTCTGTTGTCAGGTTTTCCCGATTCAGTTGAGTCCTATCCCATCGGTAATTTCCATTTAA
>NW_027100731.1:1055847-1058347 GCF_040412425.1 Macrobrachium rosenbergii
AATCTTTTCCTGGAAAAGCCTTCACAGAAGGTGGGGGGGCGGGCGATGCCTTGTGATATAGATCTTCCAGACATATTGTCATTCTCGAGAGGGAGAATAGAGTCCATTCTTGAAGCTTGTCATGCTGGGAATACTTGTATTCTTGGTATTCTTGATTGAAGGGATAATATATTCTTGTTTCGATAACACTCATTTGACATAAAGTAAAAAAAAAAAAAAAAAATTGATACAGTATATTACACAATCCACGAAACCGCTACAGTTTTATTCTATAATCAAAAGCCAGTGCCAAAGTACCTGTAATGAGGTATGAACAAATATCGCAATAATGTTTGCGTGTGAACACAGAATAGCCTCCCTCCTCCCTCCCCCTGAATTCTGTCTATACCTGCTTGTTCTTCTGTCGCTGAGGTGCAACAGTGTTATTCCAGGTCCTGTGGATAGAGGAAGTCATTGGCTGAAGACCTTGTTGAACCAAAACCAGTCTTACACTTCTGACAGAGGTCCCAAGCGCTCAGCATTTATGCAGAATATATTAAATTGATTTTCTCCTTCAAGTTTCTATTTAGATTTGCACTGAAACGCCCTAGCGACCATACCACTTGACGCTCAAAGTTAATCTTATTGGGTACGGAAATGTCATTCAGTGGCGTCAAAATTATTATTCATTTAATTGTCAAAATTAGCATTCAATTAACGTCAAAATTAGCATTCAGTTAGTGTCAAAATTATCATTCAATTGTGTCAAAATTATCATTCAATTTGTGTCCAAATTATCATCCAATTAGCATCAAAATTATCATTCAATTTGTGTCAAAATCATCATTCAGTTGTTGTCAAAATTATCATTCAATTGGTGTCAAATTATCATTCTGTTATTTGTCTTCAATGGACCCCGTCAGACATATTAGGAACACAAATGGGCTCTCTCTCTCTCTCTCTCTGTCTCTCTCTCTCTCTCTCTCTCTCTCTCTCTCTCTCTCTCTCTCTCGGGCTTTGGACACGCTGTTGGCGATACGTTCAACTTTCCTTCATGGGTTGTTCATACTGTGAATCCTTCCCCTTCCTCTGTCTGTATCGTCCACACAGACTGGCCCAGACGTTTGTGCCTATACAGTTGGCAAATTCTTTTCATTGCCCCTTTAGTTATCGTCCATAGCAGTGGATATCAACCAGATGGTCTCTTAAATAAGAGAGCTTCATCAGATTTCATGGCACGTTTGATTTTTCCATTAATTCTCTCACTGGTGTGATAGTTTGTGGTAACTGATAGCTTCGACTAAGCTGTCGCACTGGAAAGGCTGCTGTCATGTCCATGAGTGTATTGTTTGCTGTGTAGTTCTGTCCTTGTCCTGGAATTTCGTTGATACTAATTTAATCAATATTTACCGTACTAGGCTATTTTCAGGTACATCCCAGGAATTAAAGTATATATTGAATACATTTACTTTGTTGAACGTGATCAGAGCAACTCCTGTTGTTTATGTTGGCACCAGTTGCTAATTCATTCGTAATCATCATCTGCTTTCCGGTTACTGAAGTCTGGGATGTTGAAGACAAGTGGCTGTTGTTGTTGTTGCCTGGTGCTCTGTTGTTGTGGCTGAGTGATGACGATGATGGCAGTTTCTCGGTTGAAATAATGAAGTCAGGTATTCCTTTGGCGGCAAATTTAGTCCAAATATAGGCAATTCGCGAATTGTGAAGCTATTTATATCATCGCCTTACTAATTGCACATAACGTGTTTTGTAGAAACAGTCGAAGACCGTCAAGATCATTTGTTTTCGCCTTAATTGGTTAATGGTGTCCTGGCTGGGTTAAAAATCATCTATATCCTTTTTCCAGTTACGGATGTTGACAGAACAGGGAACTTCTTGGGTTCATCATTATTTACAGTAGTAGGGTGTCTCAGTCAGTTTCTGTTATTCATTAACGCCTGTATTCTGTGTAGTGTGGGCGTGGGGATGTGGGGATTTCCGTTCCTGCTGGGTGTCATGTTTTAGTCTCAGTCTTATATTCCTTGATCTTTGGGTCGATTTTATTTCCACCCTTCCTTCCCTTTGTTCTGATTTGTTTTTTGTCTTAACAATGGGTGAAACGTGGACTGAAATAGAACTGGTAATGTTAGGCTACTGATGATTTTGTATAGCCCAGTCAAAAGTGCTATATATTCAGGTGATCAAAAAGTGTCCAGCGTTCGTTCGCGAGACCAGCTTCCATTTCTGTATCATTGACAAAATACGCCTGAGACAAAGGACTCGTCCAGTCTTCAGTCACGGGGAGGTGAGGAGGAGGAGGAGGAGGAGGAGGTCTCAGTATTCTGACCATGGTAAATTTAGCACAAAAGAGAGGGGTTGCGTCCGGGGTGGGGTGACTGCCTTTGGCGCAAGCAAGGGAAAAGACCTGAAGGGAATGTTCAGGATTCACGTACGAAGTGAGTCTCATCACTGACGTCGGTTTGTTATTGGAACTTGGGATGTTGTCCACGGTTTTGTTTCATTC
>NW_027100731.1:1063347-1078347 GCF_040412425.1 Macrobrachium rosenbergii
GATGTACCGGGTCCGACACGATTTCGTTAATTGATGTACTGGGTTCGACACGATTTCGTTAATTGATGTACGGTTTTGACGATTTCGTTAATTGATGTAATGGGTTCGAAATGATTTCGTAAATTGATGTAGCGGGTTCGACACGATTTCGTTAATTGATGTAATGGGTTCGACACTATTTCGTTAAAATGATGTACTGGGTTCGACATGATTTCGTTAATTGATGTACCGGGTTCGACGCAGTTTCGTTAATTGATGTACGGGTTCGACATGATTCCGTTAATTGATGTACGGATTCGACACGATTTCGTTAGTGATGTTCCAGGTTCGACGATTTCGTTAATTGATGTAGTGGGTTCGTACGATTTCGTTAATTGATGTAATGGGTTCGAAATGATTTCGTAAATTGATGTTGATGTAGTGGGTTCGACACGATTTCGTTAATTGATGTAATGGGTTCGAAATGATTTCGTAAATTGATGTAGTGGGTTCATCATGATTTCGTTGGTGATGTGATGGGTTCGACATGATTTCGTAAATTGATATAGTAGGTTGACATGATTTCGCAGAATTGATGCTGGAGTTCGGCATGATTTTGTTAAATGATGTACGGTTGACCCGATTTCATTAATAGCTTTGATACCCGGCGTACGATTTCATTCATTTGTTTACCAATTTAGACACAATTCCTTTGTTGTTTACTTGGTTTGGTTCGACTCCTTTCTTTTCTTTATCACCACAGAAAGTGTTGGACCTGCCAATCTATAAGTTAGTTTCATTCAATTAACTTTGCCTTTGAGAGCTGTATACCTGGAATGAATTTGACAGAATGATGATAATGGCGAGTTTATTCATTCATTTTAAGATCACAGTTTTGCGCGAGTGTCAACCGGGTTCCTTCTGACTCCAGAAGAGTTGGAAGACTAAGAATTAAAATAGGAATAATTTTTTTTTTATGACAGACGCACCTTTGTATTTCAGGTATGAAGATATTCGTGTTAAACAGCAGGAAAAAATGGTGGAATAGTAGGACATGTATCCACCAGAAAGTTTCCGATGTCGCGGCTCGTTAAGACCTGATAGGGGGTCTTTCTTCAGGGTGCGATATCTTAACGCTGATTCATCAGTTTAGTTATGAGATGTGTACTCTCCACAATTATTACATTACAGCATAGACGATTTGGGTAAGCTCTCAAGATTATTTTGTGGGACCAAATTATTTAGACTGAATTCTTTGGCGTGTGTGTGTGTGTGTGTGAGAGAGAGAGAGAGAGAGAGAGAGAGAGAAGAAATTAGACAGCCTTTCATTAAGACCAATATAAGCTCCATCAAACCAACGATGTCATTTACCTCCGTTTCCCCAATATCTTCTGTTTTCATTGGCGCCTCAAATAAGGTTTCTTCGATTCTGTTAACTCACCGACCATTACTCGGCGTGCAAGGTTACGCAGTCCACTGAAACTTGAAATGTTAGCGTCGAGTGAGAACACCAAATGGGAAATGAGGTTTTGTGATGATAACTGAAGAATCGACGGTAGTAGATTAGAACTCCAGATAACCTAGTGAAAATGAATAGATTGAGAAGATGGGCTTTGTAGCAAGCATGATAATATATTGAGTTGGTGAAGTTATGAAGATAGAGGAGAGGAAGGCCTACGAAAGGTTTGGATAGATGGGTGAGAGGTTGGGAAAGGAAGAGGAATTGGTTTCTAGTAAGTTCAGATGTGCCTTCAGATTACAGCTGAATGCTCACTACATTCGAAGCTGGAGATAGGATAAGAATGAAATACATCAGCTGATTGGCAAAAGTCATTGAAATGTCAAAGAAAGACCAACATTAAACTGGTCCAGGGAGCTGATAAGCAGCATAGATGATGAGCGACATATTGCAAGAGAAATCATGGAAGTCTGGGAGAGAAAGAAAGGAATAAACAGAGGAAGGACAAAAGAAAAATAGCTTGGAGGAAGCTGACGAAAACAGCCACACAGACTATGAATTAAGCTGATAAGAAGAAGAAAAGGAGTCTGGACTCCTGGATTGGCGGGGGACGTCAGGAACCTGTCCTGTCTCGGAACCCCAAACCGAGAGGTAGTCCTTGTCCGAGTTCCTAAGAGGGTTTTGACCCACCACACAGGGTCTTCCTCTTAGGCCTTCTGAACCGAAAACGACTCTCGGGACACCAGATATTCACGGTCTGAAATCACCCTCCATAATAACAAGTGAAAGGCCCAAGGCTCTTTACTTCAGACAATCAGAAGTCGGAGTGAGCAGCGTCTTCTGGATACCTGGAAAAAATTTATTTACATTTTGAAGACTGTTTTCATTTTATGTAATATTGCTGACAATTTCAGTTACTTTGGAGCCTACATTCGATGTATATTATTTTATTAAACAGCCTTTCTATCAGACTACATATTATTAGGTATTAATGTAAAAGTATTTTAAAGGATTTTTAAGAATCAAATCTATCCATATCGATAATCACATTCTTTTGAGGATTCTTGAAGCCTCTATGACATCATCATGTTGACAGAGACTTGCAATGATTCCGGAATTCTGAGAGAAATTTCTTACCTCAGTCATTCCATTCTCCTTAAGACGGTGGGTTGATAGAACCCTTAAATATTCATTTAAAAATCAATTGCTTGATGAATTAAGGAAAGTTAATTTTTATTTAAAGCATAAATAACATATCTTTCTAATGCAAGTAAATTGAAAACATCAGTGGTAAGCAGATTCTCATAAATTAGCATAATATTCTATAATCCGAGTTGTTAAAAGATATCATCCAAACAAGTACTTACGTCAGCGCCGTGTGTCTTCAGAATATTTTTAATCATCATAATTTAAATTATAATGGTTAATTATATTATACAACATTATTTGACTGATGTGCAAACCTTGTAGGCGCCAGAGAGCAAAAGGCTCTCTGACGCCGCCTAGTTTCACACTAGGTAATCTCCTCAATCAATAAACATAATGTAAACCTTTAACATAAAGTCTACCCTTCCCAATGGTGGGTGGGTCATGGAAAATTCCTTTTTTATCATCTCTCTTTTCTCTGCAAATCATCTAATGTTGTTAACACTGTTGGTGTGATATTAATTGAAACACTTCATCCATTATTCATCCTCCAATTCACTTCCCTTTCCTTATATGAGATCTCTTTCCCGATTTCAAAATGAACTTTCGAAATCTGCTTCTTTTTCTTTAACCAACGAAACAAATGATTTGCTTTACGGCTGGTGATTGGCCTTTGGAAGTTATGGCATTATTATCCTAATTTCCTATAACTCTTCTTATTATTCAAAAGGTAAAAATTCTAAAGAAGATATGAAATTGCTGCTATATGCTCTCCATTTACTTACTGCCGCTACATGAATGAACAGATATATTGGTTAAGTGATCCAGTGGTTGCTTCCTTCCCTCCTATGAGACTTGAGATCTATCAAGATGGGCTGGGGGTATAGATCCGCATTATGCGCTTTTGCCGAATAATGTATTATACAGCTGTTGACCTCTGCAACGAACAAAGGTACTTGGCCGACTATGGTGGGTTGTATGTATTGATGGAAATAGGAATGTGAGCATCCTCGTTCAAGAGGATTTGCTGGGAACTGAGGAAATGTTTTTGGGAAATTATATGTATATATATATATATATATATATATATATATATATATATATATATATATATATATATATATGTATACATATATATATATATATATATATATATATATATATATATATATATATATATATATATATATATATACTATATAATGTGTGTGTGTGTTTATTATTTGCATTGCATATATATATATATATATATATATATATATATATATATATATATATATATATATATATATATATATATATATATATATATATATATATATATATATAAATACATGCATATGCATGTATTTATGTATGTATTTAAATAATGCATATACAATAGTAAAAAAGAATTCGAGAGAGAGAGAGAAGAGAGTATATGTGTTTGTGAACTAAAATACTCAAAATACAATCATAAAGTATAAGCAAGGACAGCGGAAGAAAAAAAATTAGCCACTTTTATTTTTGTCAAAAAAAGAAGAAAAAAAAAGAGGCGACCCGGCAGTCAGGTCGGAAAATTAGGGGACAAATCCAATTTTATATCAAATTTATCTTCCTCTCGCCTCACGGATGGGGGAATGAGTTGATGCAGATTGTGGACGAAACATTTGTTTGTTTTTATCTCTTGATTTATTATCTGTTTATATATATTTTAGGGCATTCACTGCAGATGTTTAGTTTACAGAAAATTTGCTTCACGAATTTACTTTGCTTTGGACTCTCTAAGAATGTTTAGATTTTTTCTGAAAAGTATTGCGCAGTGGATATCTCTTGCTTGGAAAATGTTGTCTAAGCATTGGTTTTCTTAGAATTTTTTTTCTTACTCATTTTCCCAAAAGTCTTGTTGTAACAACAAAGTCATTTTCAGAATAGCAAAAGGAGCATCAAGGAATTCTTTAAAATTCTTTCTTTCTGTAAATATTGTGCATAACATTCCTTCAAGTCTAATTTTTAGAACAAAGAGAATTTTTCTCAATAGTTCGTCCTTTTTATCTGCTGGTGTAATTGCTGCCAACTACGATTTTTAGTTTTTCGAGGAATCTGTATATATGATATATGTAGAGAGAGAGAGAGAGAGGCGGTACCAGGATTAGGATGTCTCAAAGGCTTATTACTCCATCCGAGGAAACATCATGTGCTCACTTATCTCTAGGATCAGGTTTCTGTTCCTTCTGACTGCTCTAATGTTTTGTCTAGCTCTTTTAAACTCTTCCTCCACCACAACTTCTGATGGCAATTTTCCATGTGTCACATATCTTTATGTGAAGAAGGTCCCTGATGAGATGTGTTATATCTCTTCCAGCTCAAAGTTTTCATCCGTTATTTCTCGTCTGGTTTTTCATTTAATGTGAAGGTTACTGTCTACTTTTGTATACCTTTCAATGAATTTGAATGTTTTATAAAGGCGTCTCATGATCGTCGAAATGGCCGTTTGCACTTGTGCTGAACATTAATTCTCTTAGTCAAGCAGTGTTATACTGAACAGTGATATGTGTATTATTATTATTATTATTGTGTGTATTATTATTGTATTATTATTATTATTATTATAACTGCTGATGTTAATGTTTTCAATCTATCATAGTAAAATTAACCATTAAATTAAATCATTATTATTATTATGTAATATTATTATTATTATTATTATTATTATTATTATTATTATTATTATTATTATTATAGCTATTGATGCTAATGTTTTCAATCATATCGCAATAAAATTAACAATGAAATTAAATTATTATTATTATTATTATTATTATTATTATTATTATTATTATTATTATTATTATTATTATTATATCTGTTGATGTTTTCAATCATGTCATGATAAAATTAACCATTAAATTAAATTATTATTATTATTATTATTGTATTATTATTATTATTATTATTATTATTATTATTATTATTATTATTATGGCTATTTGGTACTAATGTTTTCAATCATATCGTAGTAAAATTAACCATTAAATTAAATTATTATTATTATTATTATTATTATTATTATTATTATTATTATTATTATTATTATTATTATTATTATTATTATTATAGCTGTTGATGCTAATGTTTTCAATCATATCGTAGTAAAATTAACCATTAAATTAAATTATTATTATTATTATTATTATTATTATTATTATTATTATTATTATTATTATTATGTATTATTATTATAGCTATTGATGCTAATGTTTTCAATCAACTCATTAGTAAAAATAACCATTAAATTATTAGTATTATTATTATTATTATTATTATTATTATTATTATTATTATTATTATTATTATTATTATTATTATTATTATATAGCTGTTGATGCTTATGTTTTCAATCATATCACATTAAAATTATACATTAAAATAAATTATTATTATTATTATTATTATTATTATTATTATTATTATTATTATTATTATTATTATTATTATTATTATTATTATTATTACTATGACTGTTATTCATATGTTTTTTCAATCATATCATGATAAACTTAACCATTAAATTAAATTAAATTATTATTATTATTATTATTATTATTATTATTATTATTATTCATTATTATTATTATTATTATTATTATTATTATTATTATTATTATTATTATTATTATTATTATTATTATTATTATTATTATTATTATTATTATTATTATATGGCTATTTGATGATAATAATGTTTTCAATCAACTCGTAGTAAACTTAACCATTAAATTAGAATTATTATTATTATTATTATTATTATTATTATTATTATTATTATTATTATTATTGTTATTATTATTATTATTATATAGCTGTTGATGTATGTTTTCCAATCAACTCATTAGTAGACTTAACCATTAAATTAAATTAAATTATTATCATTATTATTATTATTATTATTATTATTGTGTGTGTGTGTGTATTATTATTAATATTATTATTATTATTATTATAGCTGTTGATGCTAATGTTTTCAATCATATCGCGGTAAACTTAACCCATTAAAGTAAATTATTATTATTATTATTATTATTATTATTATTATTATTATTATTATTATTATTGTGTATTATTATTATTATAATATTGATGCTAATGTTTTCAATCATATCATATTAAAATTAACCATTAAATTAAATTAATATTATTATTATTATTATTATTATTATTATTATTATTATTATTATTATTATTATTATTATAACAGTGATGCTAATGTTTTCAATCATATCGTAGTAAAATTAACCATTAAATTAAACTATTATTATTATTATTATTATTATTATTATTATTATTATTATTATTATTATTATTATTATTATTATTATTATTATTATTATAGCTGTTGATGCTAATGTTTTCAATCATATCGCAGTAAAATTAACCATTAAATTAAATTATTATTATTATTATTATTATTATTATTATTATTATTATTATTATTATTATTATTATTATTATTATTATTATTATTATTATTATTATTATTATTATCATAGCTCTTGATGCTAATGTTTTCAATCAACTCGTGGTAAAAATAACCATTAAATTATTGTGTGTGTGTGTGTGTGTGTGTGTGTGTGTATTATTATTATTGTGTGTACTTAGCTGTTGATGCTTATGTTTCAATCATATCATGGTAAAATTGTTATGCAGTGAATAGTATGAGATTCACTGATCGGGATTATGAAAGAGAGAGAGAGAGAGAGACAGTGTCATAATTTAAAATGATGAGCCATGAGACCAAGAAGTAAATTGAAGTGTAACCATAACAAACCTCCAAGATGTGGGAAAGGAAGGAGGAGTTAGAGGATAGACTAAGAAGTGAAAAGGTCAGCAAAATTGACCTGATTTGTCCTTGCCAAAAGTGGGAGTTAAGATTGAACCATTAAGAGTAAAGTAGACGTCCTCAAGGAGGCGGAGTTTTATTCAACATAGGTCAGAGTTCGTTCTGATCAATTTTTAGCCAGAGTTACTTGAAAACCATATTGGGTAGGATTGTGTCACTTGCTCCTCTCTTAACATCAAGAAATTTCTAAGTCCAGTGTGGCTGGCCGTGTGAAATAGTTTAGTGTAAGAATAAAACATGAAAAGCCATTACCCGGTAATTCTCCCTCCTGGAAAAGTAGAAAAAATATTAATAGACAATTTCAACTAACTTACCGAGTCCCCTGCGTTACTATCAAGTGAAAGTCAACGAACAGAAGCGAGTCATTCATATGTGGTGCAACATAATACAAATAAAAGTGCACATGCGCAAATAATGGTGGCAGTTTCGGAGGATTTCGCCCAGCGCACATTTGAAAAACATTAAAGTTCAGCCCTGAGGTACAGACAGTGAGCAGTGTGGCGCTAAAACCCAACTCTCAATTTAACAGCGCAAATAATCTCAAGACGGTCTTTAGCACTAAACACCAATACAACATCAACACTGTAGCAGAGAAACGAAGCAGGGCAAGTATTCAAGAAGCAGTGAATCTTTTTGCGTCGTCCGGAATGAAACATTGACAGCGGTAAATCTCTGCCTGGTTTGAAACTTCCGAACATTAACGCAGATCAGCCAGAAATTCAGTTTAACTCAATTATATGTAATATAATAAGAACAATAGTAATAATCACGGCATATGCGATCAAGCGGTGATTTTTATAAAAAACGAAATTTACGAAAGAAAAAGAATCAACCTTTCGCCCTATACTCGCGATCGCGGCTTGGCGAAGACGAAAACAAACAGTGTTGGCGGGCGCATGAAAGTTGCTAATATCTCACGTCAGTTCAGTGAACTTTTCATCGTTATGCGGACTGCAAATGCACGAAATTCCCAAAATTTTTGGTCGCTAAAGGAGACTTGGTGAAAGGTAGCGGTAGCAGAGCAGCGACGAAGACGGCGACGAACGAGTGAAATTCGGAAACGAGTAAAGTTTTAGAAATCAACGCGTTGATAACCGCCTCTCGAAAGGAAGTAATGACGCCTTCAATCAACAATTTGGAAGGGATTCCAAAATTTTTTCTTCGCCAAATTCATGAAATGCGGACTGGAAGTCAGCGGCGGTGCGATGCTCGGTGGATGCTAGCGACAAGAAGTGCGCTCAGAAGTGCAATCAGCGCGTCTTCAAGTGCAAAGCGACGAAGCTAATTACAAATAGTAAACATTCATTCCTGATATCGATTATCAAGAGAATTTTTTTCTCTGTGAATAATTAATTTTTTTGTGTGCGTGGAATTTTTATATAATTATTTTCCCTGCGAGTGCTTTTAAATAATTTTTAAACAAATAATTTAAGTAAATTATTTTCTTTTTGAATAATATTCTGAATAATATTTCCTTATTGTTGTGAAGAATAGTTTTCTTTCATGTTTAATGTTTTTTTGCAGAAATAGAAATTTTCATTTACTTATTGATAGAGACAATTCTGTTTAAATAATTCTATCATAATAAATTTATTATTAAACACTTGGCGCAGCATTTGCAGTGGAACCCAAACAATTGTATACATAAATACTAATATCAGACTTTTTCAAGATTTGTGAAGTCCTATGAAGGAATGAGTTAGGAAAAATTTGAATTTTTGTATAGAGGATATGATCAACTCAGCAAACATGCAATTGAAGTAAGTGCCTGATTCTCAAATTTATTTTTTTTCAATTTTTCATTCTTGGAATCATTAAGATATTTTATAGATAATATGAATAACACTTTGGACAGAAGTTCGCCCGACTGCCAACAGACAAGAAGCGAAGACCAGACTCCATATAACCTAAGACCTGTACCTGAACGACTTTCTAGACCAATTGATCCCTAATAATACTGGAGCCAGACGTTCTCGTAGTCAAGGTCCCCCATTTAGTTACCAGTGCGCCTAACCCTTCAGTTGTAACCCACTAACAATAACTTCCATTGTACCTAGAAATCCCAACATGGCGCAAATACCATATGTAAGCCACTAGATTTTGTGGAACAGTAGACCAAAGTAATGTAGATAAAGTAGATTAGAAAGAATATAGTGTAAATCGATGGATAACAGACACAAAGCAGAATTTCAGCTGCTGGTATCACAGATGAGGAGAAAGAAAATAGATGAAGCACTCTTGTATGTTAGTATGGAACATGGTGATGCACATACAGTTCTTCATTCAGTACTTTTAGGAATATTACTCTGTTTAACAGATTCAAGAAACAGTGCTTACAATTTTGGCAACCAGAGAAGCACAAGAAAGATCCATGTGGTATAACATAGGAACTTTCCCATCATCAGAAATATGAGGTAATCATAGTTTTAGCCACTAGAGTAGAAGAAGCTATAGATAGAGTGACGACAGATATAAGCTGTAAGGTTGTTGTTGGAAGGAAGGATCAATTGATGATGATGAAACAGATTTAGCTAGTATATCAAAGGTACTTAGATATATGTCATTAGGACCAATCTACGATGCTTTGGGTAAAGAAGAAAAAGTAGCCTTAAAAAATACTGTGATAGGAAACCAAATGATGGAGATTGTACAAACTTTGATGTACATAGAAAGTAAAGTAAAACAGAATTCATCAAGTAGTAGTGCAGATTTTTACAGGAACCGTAGCTAGTGGAAACCCAAGAAATATAGCAATCAGTCAATAAAGAAACCAATCAGACAAACTAGGTCTAGGTATCAGGAAATAGAAATTCGTTTGATAAAAATAATGAACAACAATAGGAGATTTAATCAATCAAATAAAGAAACAATCAAGGTAGGCCGCCAAATAGAGGTAACAATGGGAATACCACTGGAACTAATGGAAATAACAGTGGAAATAACAGGACTCCTGGACAGAGAGGGAGCTAGTCAAGGCCAAAATTCAGGAATAATAGGCCACAGTTCAATAGGCAGAGACAAAGTTGTGGAAATTGTGAATTATAACAACCATACAACACAGAATTGTAGAAGAAACAAATGGTGTTCAATTGCAATAAGACAGGACATTTGATCCAAAACTGTTAATACAACAAACAGGGGAATTCTCAGGGTCTCAAAATAACCAAAGTACTCAGCCTAATAATCAAAATACACTCCCCAGTAACTTAAATCAAAGATTCTCAGTGACAATCACAGAGAGTGCAGAAGAAAGATCCATCCTTACAGAGAAGAAATAGTGACAGTGAATAAGGATGTGTCCCCAACAGACATTATCGAAGTATTGAAATAGTGTTTTCTGTAAAGAAATTTTAATACGTGTCAGGAAGGAGTTGCCTATCCTTAAGTACACTTAGAAGGTGTACTGATAGTTCCATATTATTGGATACAAACAGTACTGTAAGTATCATAGATAAAGGCACTTTAACAAAACATATAGGTTGTGAGCTTTCCCAAATGAGAGAATCCTATAGGACCATAAAGGGATCGCTGGAGAGCAAATAAGGGCTATAGGCAATGTCAATTTAGAATAGAAATTCTAAATAAAAATACAGGAAAAGAGTTTGTGGTGTTGGAAGAGAAATATTTTCCAGCTCAAGCTCTATTTTTCCTTCAGGCTATGAAAAGATGTTGAATTACACTGGGTTAGCCAGCAATGGAAGAAGTAACTATCAAGGAAAATTGATAGAGAAATGTTTGCTCTCTTGAAGAAGAGGAACAGTTTCAGATAAACTTGATCACTTTACCTGAAACAGCCTCATCTGAAAAGTAGACATCAACAGATAGAAATAAATTTAATGCTAACCCAGGTAGGACAGTGTGTAGAAATTCAATGATAGAAGAAATCGGAGAAGATAGACAAACTACTTTTAAAAGCCTGAGAAGCCACTCAGGAGGAATTCTCCAGATGGCAGGTATGAACCTGATAACTCAAGTGCACGACAAGTAGATACCTCCGAAGAACTTAGTTCTTTTTCCCAACCTGACGATCCTGACACGCTAATAGATTGTAGTCACTTAATAATAAGAGAAGATACGGAAGAAAAGTATCTCAATGAGGTGTTGCTGTTACCAACCTAAAAATGACGAAGATAGGTTCTGTGATACTACAAGATGAAAATTCAGATGATACTGATGTCTGTTACACTGCCGATGCACAGAATGCAGAAGAGATCTGCTTAGTTAGTACTGCCGATGATAATCTTATAAAACTCAAATTAAACAATAGCGTTATACTGCATCCACAAGGTCTGACAAAGGTTGTCTTAGAATTGTAACAGATAAAAACCTAGGTGATACAGATGTATTAGTTAATGAGACTTACACAGACTTTGTGAAAATGGACAATTCCCTAAATAAGACTTAATGGTGGAAATGTACGACTTATGTATATAATTATTCTGACAAGAGACTAGAATTGCATGCCGGCATAGAAATTCTGTAAAGTGTGATTACTAACCTCTACTAACCACTAGGTGAAAAAGCATTTGTCTCTGTAGCTGACACAAGAGTTAAATTAGAAGGGAAGTAAATAATACAAAAGATTTTCCTCATTGTAGAGGACAGGTTAATACAGATATTAGAAATATAGGAGTGTTGTAGTAGTAACAGGAGATAAGTTAGGAAGGACAGATGTCCTGCAGCACAAAATAGTCATAGAAGATGGTGCTAGACAGCACATATACTAACTACAAAACTTCAATAAGTCAAAGACCCATTGTAGACGAGATGGTTGAAAGATGAAGGAAGATGGAGTTGTAATACCTTCAAATCACCTATAATTCACCTTTACTGCTAGTTCAAAGAAAGACAATACATGGAGGATGGTAATTGATTACCGTAAATTGAATTCCCACCATCCCTGATCGAATGCAATGCCAGTCATTAATGACATGTTAGCTCAATTAGGAGGTGCAAGGTTTTTCTAGCCTCGATTTACTGAGTGGATATTGGCAAGTTCCTCTCGATGAAGAAATCCAAGCATCTCCACAACATTCAGTACTCATAAAGAACATTTGCAATTTGAGGTAATGCCGTTTGGTCTTACTTCAGCTCCTTTAACGTTTGTACGTTTAATGCTGCAAATCTTGGGAGATGTTGAAGACATATCAGTTTATCTTGATGATGTAATAATTGCTAAGTAAGGATGTAGAGAGTCATTCAAGACAATAGGTATGGTATTAGATAGGCTCAGAAAGGCCAGTTTAAAAATAAAAATTAAGAAATGTCAGTTTCTGAAGAAATCTCTAGAATATCTAGGACATGTTATCAGTGAACATGGTTTGAAAATGCAAGAAAAGGAAAGATTAAGGCTATTGTGGACTATCAAGCCCAAGAAATTTGAAGGCACTAAGAAGATTCCTAGGTATGGTAGGATATTATCGACCTTTTCATAAAAGGGATTTTGCTATAGCAAAACCATTAACTGAGTTAACTTCGGAAAGATGCTAACTATGAGTGGAAAGATGAACAGGGAGCAGCGTTCAAAACACTAAAAGGATATGTTGATAACAGATCTATCTGGTTATCCAGACTTCGAGGAAGGAATTCTACTTAGCCTGTGATGCTTCAAGTACAGGACTAGGTGCCGTCTTGATGCAAAAGGATAAAACAGGATGAGGACTGTATACTATGCCAGTAGAGTTTTGAATGCGCTGAAAAAGAAATACAGTACAACAGAAATGTTTGGCATTAGTCTGGGATTACAGGGAATTTGTTTGGGACATAAATTAATGTTCTTACAGATCATAAACCCATTTGTGATCTTTTCAAAGAAAAGGAGCTTTTACCAATAATATGAAGTTCAATAGATGGTTCGTTAGCGTATTAGGAGTGCCCCAGAATTTGATACATACCTGGTAGATATAACACATTAGTTGACATTATCTAGATCACAAGAAGAGAACGAAACAAATTACCACTCATAATTTCATAGCCTTCAGTTGTCAAATCCACAGACTTAGATTTAGACAAAGTTCGTCAAGAACAACAAAAGGATTCTAGAATAAAGAGTAATTGGTAACCTCTTGCAAGGTAGAAAAATTCAGATTTCAATTGATAGATGGGTTGTGTACAAGACTTCAGACAGACAAATGCTTGTTCACGTTTGTACATTCTAATACACTAATACAAGACGTTTTATTTTCCTTACAAGTTATCCAGACATCCTGGAATTAAGAAAACATAGCAGAACAATCACTAGAAACTATTTTTGGCCTCGATGTAGTGAAGATGCTACTCGATTTGTTCAGGAATTGTACCCTATGTAATATACATAAGGGAATGTCAACGTCAAGGCTCCTCTGAAATGTATCCTTCAAATTAAATCCTTTTCAAGTAGTCACAATGGATTTCTTAGGTCCATTCCCGAACACCATCAGAGGGGAAATAAACAGATTTTAGTTTTCATTGACTATTTGACCAGATACGTAGAAATTGTTCAACTAGAAACAGAAAGCATCAACTTGGTGGCAGAAGCCTTTAAGTCTAAGTATAACCAGACATTCATGTCCTCAAGTTTTGCTCTCAGAACAATGCTGCTGAATTACTAGTTGACATTCTAACAATTTAATGTGACTTTTATGAAATACAGAAATGTCAAATAACAGCATATAAGCCAAGCTCAAATGGAGCAGTAGAAAAACAAATCACAAGATAAAGGATGTTCTAGAAAACATTGTAACCCCTAGCACTGAGAACTGGGACTTGACTCTCGAAGACATACAATTACTCTAAACAACACAGTAAATGAATCAATAGGAGAAACTCCTCATTTCCCTTGTATGGCTACCAAAAAGAATACCAAATTCACTTTTGGATGATGCCACTACCAGACATTACGTACAACTACGAGACTGTTGCTTGGAAGACAAGACGTACGTACGAGACCGTTAAAATCACTGGGGCTAGATTAAAGGAGTTACATAAAAAAATCTAAAGTAAGTATTACAATAACAGATCCACCATACCCTCGTTAAAAAGTAGGACAACAAGTTTATGTACTCAATCATGTTCTTGAAGGACCTAATATTAAAGTATCACCAAAATTTCGAGGGTCCATATAGGGTTTAGAAGTTTTGAAGTTGAATAAATTCAAGTTAATGCATGAAATTACCTTGAAAAGAATCCATTGTACATTGGAACCACATTAAAGTAGTTCATTCAGAACCTTGGTCGTCTACCCAGATTAAAGGATTTGTCAATAAAGATAGGATAGATAATAAAATAGAATCTTCAATGACCCCAAGGTATAATTTGAGAAAAGAAAGTAATGGCAAGTGCAATGGTAAACAAATATAGTTGATAAGATTTTTACTGCTTAATAACATTATTTCAGCAAAATGGATTGTATGGTGGTTGGCAGTGAGTCAAATTGTGAACTCATATTTTAACTAAGGAAGGAGCCATCATCAAAGGAACATGGCAAGGTTAAGATGATACAGGACCTAGCCATTGTTAAAAGATCAGACGGACTCCATTATCGATCAGAGAAGGCAGT
>NW_027100731.1:1090847-1098347 GCF_040412425.1 Macrobrachium rosenbergii
TTGCATCGGATCCAAACAGTGCAGCAAATGGTGACCTTCTAATGCCAGAATGGTAGCTAGAGTTTTTTTGAAACTGCACAAATTTTAAACCAACTGTCCAGTCTGTTGTATTATTATCACCAACCAGGCTACTCAACATATCTTTAATATCACAGTTTGCTCGTTCAACTGACCCCTGGCTCTGAGGATGTCTAGTTTTCCATGAACAATTACGAGATCAGGCCAAAGCAGTTTAAGTTCTGTAATAACACAAGCAGTAAACCCGATCCGCTGTCACTTTGTAGACTTTCCGGTGCACCAAAAGAAAAATATCCAACAGCTGATACGCAACTTCAGCACGCGTTTTGATGTGAGAGGTCTCAATATTAATGTGAACTTTGTAAGATGATCTTGGTGGTAATATTATCCACTTATAGTTGCTCTTGCTTATCGCCTGCATGTCTACAAGGTCAACTTGTGATCTGAGCCAAAGCTTTGTCAGAATAGGTCGAACAACAGTCCCTTTGGTTGTTGGTCGCTTACGTTTACGCGCGCGACATTCGATGCACAGTGATTTGTAAATAGATATTGCATCATGGGTAATGTTGGCATACTTTTTAGATAATTCCTTTTACCATCTTATCGCGCCTCCGTGGCCAGTTGCATATGAGTACGCTTTAATAATGTCGAATGTATCCTCCAATGTAGCAAAAATAGATAGGATCTTCATTGGCAGTCCGTCTTCTAATCAACTTGAGAACATCACCACACTTGAGGATCTCATACTTCTTCAGAAGGTAGTATTCATGAGGCGTCTTTTTGCCTGACTTGTCAATTGCTGTCAGTTCTGAAATAATTTCATTATACTGTTCTTTTGGAAGCAAGACAGATTTCTTTCCTTCACTTCTTTGGAATAATTCTTCCCGACAATGTGCTTCTAAATCACGCTCAGTTGGATTTGCCATGTATGTTGACAGTAGGAAGGATGGCGTATGACTTGGGGGTATAGCAATCGTTGGAAGGTGGTAATTAGATGGACTCTACCATGGTTCATTCAGTGGTTTACATTGTGTTTACATTCAAGTTTACATTGTGAAAACAAGGCTTTGTCTTTATCGTTTCATTATTTATTTCATTGTTCTTTCATACCAAACACGATTCAGGGAATCTGTATAATAATAAGGCCGAATAATCAGGGAATATGTATATTCACTAAAAATTTCAGGGAATATACATATCCTCTGAGTGAATCAGACATTATGCACATTCCCTGAAAATATCAGAGAATATATATATTCCCTGATTATACAGATTCACTGTAACACATATATCTACAAAACTCTACGGCATTCTGCACACAATTTACACTAAGTACTGCAGCTTACATCAGAAATCACAATGAACCCGAACTATTAAAGATTCGTAAAACTCTACAGAGTAACTTCCTCCTCAATTACAACAAATTACAAGTCATGCCCATTTACAACCCATTAAAACCCGCAAGGAAAAACGACCCGTAACTACCCATTATCATAACAACAATACAACCTAGGAATGCATCAATGCGAATACCCATTAACCCGTCTTTTTGATCTTAGAAATATAGCAACGAGACACCTGTGTTTTTATCCAGAACAACAAATCTATTTCCCCTTCTTTGCTTAACAACCCAGAACGGACCTTCAAACTTAGGACCCAGCTTATAGTTCAGCTGATTCCTTACATTTATCTTCAAATAAACCCTATCTCCAACAGCCACTTTGACTCTATCTGGCTTGCATTACTCCTATCTACTATGTTGCCTCGCGTTTTCATCTCAAGATTCTTAGCAAGGCATACATCTGTCTTTTCGCAGTTGAAATCAGCGATTTTACTATATCGTCACTCGTCGGAATGGGCACAGATCAAACGCGCCTCGCGCTGGTGTATCCAAACAGCGCTTCATTGGGAGACATTCCAATGGTATCGCTTAGCATCACATTTATGTTCATGTTGACCTGTGAAGATAGTGTCCCAATTTGGGTTATTACCTCCCACGGTCATTCTAAGAGCTTCAATAACCTTTCTATTTGCTCGTTCGCACAAGCCATTCACTTCTGGTCTATATGGAATAATATTAATCTTTTTAACCCCCATTACGTCCGCAAGACATTGCATCGTACGATTTACAAATTCGCGTCCGTTATCTGTGATTAGGACTTCTGGCGCCCCATATCTGCAATTATACCCATTAAAGAACGCGATCGCTACTTCCTCCGCTGTTTTATGCTTCAACGGGAAAATCTCTACAAACCTAGCTAACTCGTCAACGACTACCAAAAGGTGCCTATGGCCATAATTAGACTCACAGAAATTACTCAAGATGTCCATGTGGACTCTTGCTGCGGGTCTGGTAGGAATCGGGAATGAACCCAGTTTACATGAAACGACCCTAGGCTTAAATGCGTTACCAACTGAACAACTTCTAACAAAGTCTTCTATATCTCTTGGACATATTTCTCCTTCCAAAAGAACTGTCCGTACGTTCTGATGCGTCTTCTCAATCCCTAGATGAGGAGTGATAGACCTGCTGTGAACAATATCTAACACTGTAGGTACCAGGCTCGTGGGAACAACTATTTGCGTCATATCGCCCTTATCTTCACTATTTCTCAGTCTGTATCTAATCTTCCTAACTAACACATTACCCTCTAATTCAAGCCCTGCAAAAGGCAGCTTATATCCCTTCTTAACAAATTCCCTCTAAGAAATGCAAAACGCTGGCTTTGCATCTCTGGTCCCATCTTTCATCCTGTTTGTTCTCTACCAGACTAATATCCCAGTCAGTGCTATCTCCCGATATATAACACACATGCGTACCTTGCTCGTCAGAAAAACTTCTATAAGGGCGTCTGCTACAACATTCTGTCCACCCTCTATATACTTTATTTTAGCATCAAAATCCCTTATTGTTAGATACCATCGAGCTTCTTTGGGTGAAAGAGATCCGGTTTGTATTAAAAAGATCCACCAACGGCTTATGTTCAGTCAAAACCTCTACCTGAGTACCTAGTAACGAAATTTTAAAATGAAGTAAGGCCGATACCATGGCAAAGGCCTCTTTGTCAACCACGGACATGAGGTACTCATTACTACCTCGTGTCTTAAACTTCCTACTGTAAAATGCAATCGGGTGGAGTTTTCCATCGAATTTCTGCATAAGGCATGCGCCTCTCCCAACGTTGCTCGCGTCCGTAACCAACGTGAATGAACGTTCTAAATATGGAAACTTCAACACTGGGGGATTTGTTAAAGTATCTTTTATGGTTTGAAATGCTACTTGCTGTCACTCTCCCCAAACAAACTGCACATCATCCCTCAGAATATCTGTCAAGGAGACGCTAAAACGGAAAACCCTTCTCACAAATCTACGGAAAAATCCGCCATGCTTAAAAAAACGATCGAAACCTGCTTCTAGTCTGAGTGTAGCAAACTCTACAATTGCCTTAACCTTATCATCATTTACTCTTGACACCCTCTTTAGAAATGACATGTCCTAAATATACTATCTGCTTCTTGGAGAAAATTAGCACTTAGCTAACTTTATCTTCAAACAAGCTAACCTAAGTCTTCTAAAACTTCTAAGAACTTCTAGATGTCTTCTCTACTGAATCAGTGGCACCAAGATATCATCCATGTAGATATGGACTTTCTTCCCTAACATGCCATGCAAACCGTATTCATCAATCTAGTAAAGCCATCAGACTGCCTGTCAAACCAAACGTACTGTGTGAACTCAGTGACCCGGCAAAGAGAAGGCCTGTGGTACTTTCTGACTCTCTCACTTAACGGAACTTGAAGATATCCCTGCATTCAATCAATTGAAGAGTAAATTCTTCTCCTCCAATCTCAAAAATCTGGCAACACGCCACAGGGTAGCGATCAGGAATGGTTTTCTGCTCTAATTTCAAAGCCTACACAAACTCGAACTAGGCCTTAACAATGCCTTCATCTTCCCACCTATTTACCTCTTGTTCTACCTGTTCTCTAATCTTAGAAGGAATCCTATATGAAGGAATAAAAATATGCTTAGTCTTGTCCTCCAACTGAATCTTGTGTTCTAACACATTCGTTACTCCTAACTTGTCCCCTTTAAGTGCGACTATGTTCGCAAACTTGGCTAAAACATCTTCTACACCCTCAGCATATTCCTTTGTAATCAGTACTTACTAACTGGTCTCTAAACGCTTGCCTTCTTAGCTTGTAAATCTACTTCTGAAAAGAACAAAAATCCCCAACAATGTTCACTGAATTATCTTCATCGACCGAGTCAGCGAAGTCGATTGCATAAGTACCCTTCTGATAATTACGAACTGTATCGTTACAATTCAGCAACTCCACCCAAGTTACCCCTGAACTCATTACATCATTTACCGAACTCGTACACAAAACTCCTTTCAACTTCTCGCTACCCTCATCCACGCGCATCTGTCTGGATTTATTCACACCTTTCACTCGCACTTTCACCATCGCAACCATACCCGGACCAAGCACCACATCATCAGTCAAAACTCACTTATAGTGCTTCTCATCCCCCGACACATGTTCAACACTCAGCCCCAGACTTTCATGTACTCCCGAGACATTCTCACTCACTACACTCACGTCTGCCCCCTCATACGGTACAAACACACCAGGCACCCCCACAGTTATACCGGAAACCCCTGTAGGAACCAATATCTTTCGTCTCCGACATGACGGATGGCCCAGCAACAATGCATTTCCCAAGCATCTCCCCTTATAACTAGAAATGGTTCCATCAAAGATCTACCCCCAATGGATAAATCTATGTCCAAACAACCCAAAATTCTTAACTTATTTGCCCGAATGTCGCATACAGCTTCTTGCGCAGGTCTCAAAGATCGATCGGGAAACATTGATCTGAGCAATTCTTCGTTCATCAGGTTAATGGAGGCACCTGTATCAAGAAAGACCCTTACATTTACTCCCTGTACAGACCCAGTTACAACAGGCTTCGACCCTGCGGCTTGTCCTAAAAGTCCAATATCCCAAGAGACACCCATCCAGTTTTCCTGTACAAATGACCGGTCTTTCGACAATGTCAGTCAATTACCAGATCCGCTTGAGTAATTCGCGTGAGGTACTTCCTTATCTGGCCAACAAAAATTCTGAAAAACGCAGACCTGTTATACTGTCTCCGAGACGGGCGACCGCCAAGGATGATCATAACTATTACAACTGCCACAATACCTAACACGGCAAAATCTCTGATGTGACCCTGTAAATTACAGTTAAAGCAACGACCCGTGGGATCCTAGAACTCAAGCCACCCATCAGTTTTGGACTATTATGACTTGCGAACAAATTTCTCTGACCGTGGACTGGATTTCCGCGTCCTACACAACCATAGGCTGCTCTAAGGAGTCTCTGATCACTACTAATTTCCCTCATTTGTAATTTAGATTCACAAACTTACCTTTGGCGAATTACAAATGTAAAATTCCCAAGGTCCCGTGAAAAGTATACTTTATCAAACAAACCGAAAGCAACAACACAATTTAACAGAATTCCCTACAACACAAAATTACAATGTTAAATCCCTTTACTCTACAATTAATCCCCGAAGCCCAAAAAGAAAAGTACTTAACTCGGAGCCACTATTAAATCCTGTGCCTTAATTAAAATTACAATCAAATTCAAAATTCCTGAAAACAAACAATTAAATCAAAAGTTTACAAACCCATCATAAAATACAAAAATCAATTAATTAAACCCTTAATTAAATTCAAGTTTTGTAAATCCAACAACTAAATTTACTATTAAGTAATCCCTTAACAATCTCTCAATGAATTAAACCCATCATCAAACTACAATCCAAAGACACTTGGCATAGCAAAACCTCACAGTCAAATCTTTGCTTTACGTACACAGCTGATTTCTCTTTAGCCAGTCAAGAAGGGGTCAAGTTCACTTCTTCCAAGGCCAAGCTACAAAAGGTCAAAAAAAAAAAGATATGGGAAAACGCCTCTCAGGCACACAGAGAGAGAGAGAGAGAGAGAGAGAGAGAGAGAGAGAGAGAGAGAAATTCGTCTCCCACCCCTACAAAGGCAACACCCCTCCTTACTACTCCCTCAATCCTCATCGAAGGCCTGATGACGGCTACAGAAAAATGCTTAACACCACTTCCAGAGGCTCGCTCTGTCTCCAAAGACAAAACTGCTGGGCACACTTCCTCCTATCCAAGCAGAAAGTGTTATTCAAGCAAATGCAAGTGTTCTAAGCATACATGCACACATACACATTTTACCCACACGCACATACGAGTGTGATTAAAACCAAGAAGTGCGTATACACACTTCGTAAAAAACACCCTGCAATTCACAAATATCAAAAATACTACCCAATTATCAAAGTTCCCAGAAATAATACAACCACAAAATATCACTCTTAAACAATACACGCCGATGCGTGCAGCAGATTGCTATAAAAAAAGAAGATACAATATACATATAATACATTCAGTGCCTCATAGGCGTGGCAAGAAAAGATGCTCCGCCCAAACTCGTGACGCAATTACTACGTCACTGCAGGATGATTGCAACACAATCGTAACAATTGCAACACCAGTTACAAACACAACGACAAAACACAGTTGTCCCTATCACCAGTTACAACACAACGAAAAGGATAATTTCACATTAATGCAACAACTAAAAAGAAAATCACAAATAACTACATTAGCCGCCCGCGAATCATCAAGCGAAGAGAGAGAGAGGGACAAAAATACTGGCGCGCCTTCATAAGCCCCATCACACACTAGCGGTCATAATACCGCAATTACTGCCCAATATACCCATTGATATATGACTGTTTTATACCCTATCCAAAACGCTCTTCAAGAAATACTAGCTTGCGAGAGACGCTCGCCTCCCAGCAACATCTACCTGCTGACTCCCACAAAATCCTATCCTGAGATGCCAACACTAAATTATGTCTCTTCGGAAGCGTATACATGCCTAATTATCCAATTATCTAACTATCTAACACCTTCTAACTGCTCTAACTACCTTATACCGCTGCCACCAAAAATCTGTAAAGGCCAATCCTGAAGCCTATACTTTATTTAAGTCTCCGTTCTTATGAACAGAGGTTGGTATCTCGCTTCTCCCAAGATATTGTGTGATAAAGGTATAGCGTGAGCTGACAACATAGTTGTAATCTTTCCCCAACTAAATCTAAGGACTACTGGAATGAGATACTAAGTACAAAACTAAACCTTTATTGACAAAAACAACGAAAATAACTTCTTAAAATTGATGAAGAATGAAAATGAATGATTCATCATAACCATCAAAAGTTCTTTCTAAGGAAATAAGGTCCAAAATCATAAATACCTAATTACTTAAGGGAATACAGAAAATAACTCATCTGTCAAATCATAAACAGGTCAATTAATAAAATCAGGTAACTTCAAAAATGTTATACCACTCCTTCCTTGAAGGAGGGAGAAATGGGATGGAA
>NW_027100731.1:1103347-1105847 GCF_040412425.1 Macrobrachium rosenbergii
ATAGTTATGTCCTCATTTTTCTTTCACATTGCAGTTCTCAGCAACCAGCTGGGTTCCTTTCCTAAAAGATGTGACTCACCCTTATGTGTAAAAGATACAGGTGAGGGATGTCTATATGCAGCACCTTTGCCTTTTAGATCAGCAAACAGATGCTCCAAGCCATCCTGGTTTAGCCTGTATGTTAATATGTATGAAATGCCATACCTTGATTCTTGACCATTTCATAAAGTTTCTTTAACGACCTCGAAGATACAACTAATTCTTTCTTGAAATTGATATACTCTACTTCCAATGACTTTCAAAGTCTTTGAACTGCAGTATCTATCATACGGTTTATCGTGTTTCTTTGTACTTCAAGATGAAGTCCAAATGCATGTCTGGATGGTTTTTTATCGAAGGGCACTCTGCAATTCATCAGATCAAACCATGAGTCGCACAGGCGGATGAATTGACTAGTCTCTTCCCACTCTTTGCTTTTCAAAAGTCCTTTGTTTCCAAAGTATTTCAGAGTCTTCGCAGTTAACCAGACAGTAGTTGAGCTGCAAGCTCTTGCATTCATTCTTTTTAACACCAGCAACAGTAATATGTTTATCGGATAAGCGATGCGTTGTCTTCAGATCACTCACACTTCTCATGATAAGTTCTCTAACACATCCACTCAGTACATCAAGCCATTCGGTAACTGAAAACCTGAATCTAGAAAAAATTATTTCTTACTAGTTTGATGAGATGGGACATCAGCAAATACATACTTCCCTATCAGTACTAGATGGATTTGTGAATGAGGAATTTTCTAGTCCTATACCTAAATTATTCCATAATTTTTACATTTGTAGGGTCCAGATCATTTACCATACTAAGAACAATATACATACCCTGCTGCTTCAATCCTCCTTACGATATGAAACAAAATATCTTTTAGTTATATCACAGTTGAAATCATTGCATATTAATTGCTTCCACTACTTAACTAACCCCCGAATCATGACACACACTGAACCCGGTTTTTGGGAGGAATAAAATATCTTTTCCCTTATCATATGACCACACTTGAGCAACACTACATTTCATCAAATGATATGATGCATAAACGGTCAGTTTCAGGCATTACCACAGCTTTAACCTTCATTAAATTTATGAATGATGACAATATACCTGGCTCTACATCAATTTTTACAACCATCGATTTAATGTTGTTTTAGGAGGGATATGGCATCTGGCATACTTCCTCTGCAAATATTTATAGGCTTTGGGGCTTAAACTACGCAAGATAATAAAGCATTTCTAATATCATCACCAGCCCAACGATGTATAGGGTCAAGCATTTAACAAATATCTGATTTGTGACGCACTGAAGAATTTACTTAAAGCAAAACTTATCTTGGCTACCAAACTTTGCATCTCTTTCTTGAGAAGAATCCTCTCTTTCTTCCATTCTTTTTTGTCTTCTAGCAAAGCATCTCTTTGCTTTTTGACAGCCTCCAGTTCCTTTTGCACATCTTCAATACGAAGAATTTTCTCTTTGAAGGTCTCAGCCTGCAAACGGGTCTGGTTTTCTAGGGGAGGACTTGCATAAGTTTCCACTGGAAAATCCTTGCCCTATTTTCAGTTCCCTTCTCCTTTCAAGGTTCAATTGCAGCATTCACTGTAAAATAATTTCATTATTGTAGACTGAACAGTTTATTTTGAAGATACCATAAATGCTCTCATATTAATACTACGAATACACTACAATTAATAATAATATAATAATAAGGGTTTTGATGATTTGTAGATATTCTTGTAACTGATGTAATTTAAACTTTGTTAGATTCAAGGCTTACCATTCATTGTCGGTAGATTGAGAGTAGGAACAGCACCATCTTGCAGTAAATTTGCATTTCTTGGAGTTTCCAGCTGAAGGAGCTCATACTTCAGATGTCTCTTATAGGCAGTAGATTCAAAATGCAGGCTACAGACACTTGCGTTTTGAATATTAACAGTAGTATTGCAAAACTGCAGCCACTTTGTTGCACACCTCATGATCTTTGTAGGAAAATCGATGAAATTTTATTTTTGGATCTTCCTTTCGCTTCTGACTAGATCTGCATCCGTATACAGAACAAGTAGCCATGGTCTCGGTCGGGCCGTCGAGATTAAAAGGATTGACCAGTGACCAGCCTTAATCCGGCCTAAGAGAGCTTCCTTGTTCTTCACTCTGGTGAAGTCAAATACTGACTGATGACATTTTTTTACCTGAACCTCGGCTGGATGCAGCCTCGTGACGTCATGCGCGAGATTGTCCTTATTTTGGTCGGAAGCGGTCTGACCTGGTATTCTTTAGACCTTGGCATTTCGGAGCTCTAATATTCGTCTGAAATAGGTAAGCCGAGAATGAATTTGGCGCCAGTCACCCCTGTCTCTCTCCACTAAATTCCTTCCTTGAAAGAAGTTTTGCGCTCGGAAGAGTTTATCCGTCAAAATGTCAGTAGTGGGGACAAGCTTTAAATGAGAATAATGA
>NW_027100731.1:1113347-1123347 GCF_040412425.1 Macrobrachium rosenbergii
ATGAACTGGGCTATGGTAGTTGGGTAGCACCCTACCCTGGCAGGTCTAACCATGCTACATTGGTCAGTTCTGAGCATCCAGACTAAGCTCGGTCCACTTTCAAGCCTTCTCCATTTTCAATCCCTATCTTCTTCCCCTATCAAGAATGACCATTAGTTGATAACATTGGACCTAAATTGGATTACGGCTCTGACTGCTCCTCTGATTTGATGGAGGGTAAAGAGGACTGACATGCCTCTCCACCCGTAGAATACGAGTACCTGACGTGCCCGAGCGAGGGGAAAGTCTTATGTCAAACATGGCTCCCAGAGCTGGGTCTGATCTCGACGGACTGATGACGCCTCAAGTTCTGGGAGCCATGTGTATAACCAGGTTGTAGCCTCTAGGGGTGGCCACTTACAGTCGCATAACACATCCCTCCCTTGTTGGGCTCCGTCTTATTAGGGGAATATGGTATATGGAGGACTACCTGGCA
This sequence comes from Macrobrachium rosenbergii, assembly GCF_040412425.1. Lineage (NCBI taxonomy): Eukaryota > Metazoa > Arthropoda > Malacostraca > Decapoda > Palaemonidae > Macrobrachium > Macrobrachium rosenbergii. The sequence goes on from NW_027100731.1 coordinate 1,113,823, forward strand.
GAAATAACATAGATACTGTGTCTATGGATAATACATTAACTCCTGTTGACGACCGTAGATCGGACTTGGAACTGGCTCAGGAAAGCTTAAATAAAGAAGTGAATAATTCCAGACCCATACCCATATCTAACATAATAACTATGGAACCATACTCTGTGCCACAAAAGGAAACTGTACCAGTAACAAATGAAAAAACTGAAAATATAAACAGAATTCGAAATAGACGACCTAAATATAGACCAGACCCTACATTGATACACTTCGATTCATTATTTCAAAACGACACAAGATACTTGGTTTTTTAAAACAGAAACCGAATCACCGCTACTAAATTTGAAATATTTTATTAACTCAGTACCCGACCAAAGAAATGACATTTAGATCTATAGCAAGAAAAGAATGATAGTTGAAGCTACCACAAAATTCAAATGGAAACTTATCAAAAGCTTGATAATATGAATGAATAAAAGTCACGGTCCAAAGATTACGACAAGTTAAACAGTATTGAGGGCAGTAATGTTACCACCCAATAATGATAGTGACATCACCAGATGAGACATTACTACCGAACTCATTAAAAATGAGATATCCCAACATTAAACGTAAAAGTATATGAAATCCCAAATAAAAGGCATCATGGCAAAAAATTGAGAATAGCTAAAATTAAATTTGAAGGCCAGACTCTTCCACCTAATATTAAAATAGAAGGCCAGAGAAGAGAGGTATTACCCCATATACCAAAGCCTGTACAAACTGCTCTAAATATGGTCGCCAATAAAAAAAACAAATGTAGAAACGATCCAGTTTGTGCATTCTGCGGCTCAGAAGATCACGAAACCACTTGGAACTGTGGAGCATCAAAATGTTGTAATTGTGGGCAAGACCACCATGCCAGATCAAAGATATGTCCATTCTACATATATAACACAGAACTAAAATTATTAATAAGCAGGTCTGGCATGTCAATCTAGAAGGAAAACAAGAATTGAAATCAAGAGGTTTAATGGACCCATGAAATAAATCATAGAGATGCTGTAGAAAAGTAGTACCCAAGAAAATGTTAAAGCACTGAAAAAGTAAATGATAAAGAAACGACAAGGTCAGCAGACATAGAAACAACATAAAGTCTCTAGAGAATCTAGTAACACAGTACTAATGGGCAACCTATGAAATACTAATGAAAGATGAAGATTGCAATCAATAAAACTGAAGAGGAAGAAAAAATCATGCTGACGAAACAAGAAGAAATGAGGTAGAGAAATAATTTCTCCCCAAAACTCAGGTTAACAATCAATGATACTAAGAAGAAAAAATGCTCCAAACTCAACAGGAAAACATCCACTAATTCTAGATAACATTGATGAAATAAGTCCTTCACCAGTGTTTCCAAGTAAATTTCAAGCACAAAATTCAATCAATCCAAGGAAGGCAAATGATAATTGTGAGTACAACAGTGTAGCCAAGAAGCCGTATAACACCACAAACTGAACCTCATCATGAACGTGATGTGGATGCCATAGCGTTTTTGCAATATTGCAAAGAAAAACAAACCTTAAATAAGGAAAATTGACAAACGTAATAAGGAATTTAATCAAAAGATAATACCTCAAGTCAGCTAGAATCACATACCAAAGATTGTATGTGTATTGGACACTTGCTATATTATCGTGAGAGTAAAATAGCAGTATTAGACAATTTCTTAACCAGACAAGAAGAAATTAAATTATCTATTGATTCAGAAGTTTACACAGAAATGTCAAAAAAACAAAAAGAAAATTAAATCTAATTAAGAGAATATTTACCCACTACAAAAAATTATTGAAAAATTTAATAATCAACTATACAAAATCATTTAACTTTCATCCTATTCAATTATACTATTATTCAATGGAACATAAACGGTTTGAAAACAAGATTGCACTTGGGTGAAATACAAAGACTCCAAACAACTTGAACTAAATGTGTACATGTTTACAACATGTTAATGATCCAGTTCCATCAATATGTAATTACTTTCTAGCCTCCTCCGTTTCAGGAGAAGGCAAGTTAGGAACAGCAATATATGTTCATAATCGTGTAACGTATGATAAAATTATTAAATTACAGTAAATTCATTTCAAATTTTCACCCGCCTGCATCTAACAAAATAACCCTAGCTTTTAGTCTGCAATCTTTATAATCAACCTAATGAAAATTATGATATGGCTGATTTTATCAAACATTTTATCACAGTTCAATGAACTCATTTTAGTTTTAGGTGATTTTAATGCTCACCACCCTTTATGGGATGCCAGTATCATAATGATTAAGATAGAGCAGGTAAAGACATAGAAAATCTATCACTTAATTACAACTATTGTTGTTTAAAATGAAAATGAAAACCCCAACATACTTTCTAAAACTCATGGAACCCTATCATCTGTAGACCTCGTCTATTTGTTCCACCTCATTAGTAGACAGATTGGAGGAATACTCTAGATGATCTTTTATACCAGTGATCACTACCAATTGTAATCACATGTCTTGAGGATAATCATCAATAATTATACCAAAATTTAATTTTAAAAAGCTGACTGGGAAAAGTATAATTTAGTTACCAAAAATGTTTCCCCTTTCCAAAGTAACAATGATCACAACGAAATTAATTCATATTTTACAGATTTTGTAATTAGTTCTGGACACAAATCAATACCAACGACTACTTATAAACCAAAAATAAATCCTGTTCATGGTGGTCTACAGAACTTTCAGAAATTATCAAACTGAAGCACAAAATAAGTAGACGATTAGACAGGACTAAACCAAAGATATAACAAATTATAAGGTAAAACAGATATACATTGAAAGTCTTAGTATTAATAGCATTGGAAATTGGATTATATCAAACCTTATTGAATAAATATCTGCTCAATTCAGAAAAAAGTTATTAGTAATAGAAGTCATCTTGGGACAATTACGTTTCCAATTTCTCAAATGACAATTGTTAAACAAATGGGATAGATTGAAAATTAATGGCAAATATAGTCGATCACCTAGATCCTTGGTCCATTACATAATGGAGAAAGAGTTCATGATTTAAAAGAAATATCAAATATAATAGGTCGCCACCTAGAATCAGTAAGTAATAGCTTGAATTTAGACGAACATTTTCGAAATAGAAAAAGGAATGAAGAAAAAATCATAATTAATTTTGAAACAAGTCAACAACTATACTACAATGTCCCATTTACATTAGAAGAATTTGATGCTGCATTAAAATCTTGTAGTAATTCTGCCCCAGGAAAAGATAATATCTCTTGAACTTCTTATACATCTTAACATTAAAGCCAAAGAATACTTTTATTGAAATTTTTTATAATCACCTGTGGAAAAAGAAACTACTTCCCAAAGCATGGAAACATGCTATAGTAATTCCTATACCCAAACCTGGCAAACATCCAACATCAGTAAATAATTATAGACCTATATCACTAACTAGTTGCCTTTGTAAACTCATGGAAAAAATGGTAAATGATAGACTCATATGGTATTTAGAGAAAAATAAAGTTCTAGCAGGCACTCAGTCTGAAGTAGGAAAATCACTAACTCTTAAACTCACTAACATCACTAGAAGATCAAATCAAAAGAGGATTTGTATTAAAAGAAAATCACTGTTGCAGTTCCTATTTTGACATTCAAAAGCTTATGATACAACATGGAGACATTTAATTATAAAAACTCTATATGACATAAATCTAAGGGGTGAACTCCCAATTTTCATACGAAATTTCTTAACAGAAAGAACATTTCAAACTAGAATTGAAACAGTATTATCGGAAACATTTGAAATAAAAGAAGGTATCCCTCAAGGAAGCGTACTAAGCAGCACATTATTTACACTAGCCATCAATAATATAGTTAAAACACTTCCAAAAGATGTAAACAACAGCTTATATGTTGATGATTTTGCCATTTTTTACACTTCAAGCAACTTGCGCCACATCCAAAGAATCTTAAATATCTTCCATAACAAATTGAACAGTGGGCATTATCTGTTGGTTTTAAATTTTCTGATGAAAACAAGCAATAGCATTTTACAGGGATAAACGTTGGCTCAGAAACGAAGATATAGTTCTTTACCATGAATAAATACCCCATCCAATTCTTATCCAGAAGTCAAACCTTAGGCCTATTTTGACAATCATTTGAACTGGAAGGCCCATGTAAGACATACCAAAGCAAAGGCCTTAAAATCTTTAAATGTATTAAAAAAATTTGCTCACACTTCATGGGGTGCTGACAGAGATATTTTATTGAAACTTTATAAGGCTACAGTTCTACCAATATTAGAATATGGCAGTCCAATTTATAAATTTGCTAGTGAGACTATTCTCAAAATGCTAGATCCAGTACATCACCTTGGGATTCGGTTAGCCACCGGAGCATTCAAATCATCACCAGTCCAATCCTTGATTGTAGAAAGTGGAGAAATGCCACTATCTTATAAGTTCAAAATAACAACGATGTGCAGAGGTTTAAAAATTATAAATAGTCCAGCAAACCAAAGATTTATTTAAAAACCAGATTATTTCTGGAATACGTACTACCCCATCCTTCCCTATTAGAGCTAATAGGATTATTTATTAACAATGATCTTTATAATATTAGATTTTGGCAATTTTAACAAAATAATGCCTCCATGGATGATAAGTGCTCCCCAGATATGTAACAAACTATGTACAATACCAATTAATAAATTGAATAACCCACTTTCTATGAAACTGTATGCTCTGGAACATATCAAGGTACACAGTAATAATCATTTATATGACTGATGGTTCCAAAGATGATATGGGAGTTGAATTGCTGTTTACGGAACAATATAAAAAGCCAAGCCTCTTTACATAACAGCATCAGTGTTCACTGCTGAATTACTAGCAATAAAAGCAGCATTAACAACTATATATGAAACCAGTTTAATGTAGAAGTAAACTATCTTTAGCGATTCACTAAGTTCAATAAATGCAATAAACTTTATACTCCAAAACAATATAAATGAAATTAGACATACATTACATGAAATGAAATGCAAAAGATATCTGTTACTCTATGTTGGATACTATCTCACATAGGATTAGAACAGTAAGCTGACACCTATGCAAAGAGGCTAGAACACCGCCAATATCAGCAGAATTATTACCATTAGAAGATTATACTAGATACAGTAAAGTGGTGATTAAGAAGAAATGGCAAAATAACTGAGGAAAGCAGTCTTAACAATAAATTGAGAGAAATAAAAGAAAACTGTAGACCTGTGGCCATCATCCCATCAGAATTGCCGCAGGTTTTCAGTAATGTTGATTATCGGCTAAGAATTGGTCACACTAAACTGACACATGGTTACCTGGATGAGTAACCCCATGCCCCTGATACCTATAAAAAGAAATATGTAATATACAAATAACAGTAAAGCATATATTTTAAAGGTATGTCCAAAATATAGAATCCAAAGAGACATTTTATTTAGAAGATATTCCTTTAAAGATATACTGTCAGAAAATGACAATTTTCACTTTTTTAATATTTTGAAATTCCTTAAATTTAATCACTTATACGATAAAATATAAGATTCATAGAATAATTTATAATATATTCCTAATTAACTTAATTAGTTCTTAGATAAAACATATGTCGCTAGGTTTAATGAAATTATTAGGTTTAAATAGCTTGTCTAACTTTGGGCCAGCCCTAGGAGAGTTAATATTAACTCAGTGGTCTGGTTAAACTAACGTTAAAAAAAAAAAAAAAAAAAATCTACTGGCCACATTTTACCAGATACATACGTAATTGTAGTAGCCACAATGCCCTCTTAACTTCTCGAATTCATCGCGCTTTTTTGGATACTCTTGTCACTACAAAGCCTTAAGAGAGGCCATAGACTTTTATCCTTGTCGTGGCCAGGTCGGCAACGTGACCCTGTTGTGATTATGGAACTCGGGTTCGTTTCCTGCTACCGGACATCATAATTTCTTCATTTTTCTTGCACTTGGATGAAGGCCGGTAGTGACAAGCATATCCAAAAAAAGCGCGAAGAATTCGAGAAGTTAAGAGGGCATTGTGGCTATTAGAATTAAATTATATATATATATATATATATATATATATATATATATATATATATATATATATATATATATATATATATATATATATGTGTGTGTATATATATATATATATATATATATATATATATATATATATATATATATATATATATATATATATATTATATATATATATATATATATATATATATTATATATATATATATATATATATATATATATATATATATATATATATAATATATATATATATATATATATATTATATTATATATATATATATATATATATATATATATATATATATATATATATATATATATATACAAAAACAAATCAACATGTGATAATTCCAAACACAAGGAAAGTATCATCTACATACCTACGGTAATACAAAGGTTTGTTAATTAGGGCATTCAGATTATCCACCCTCTTTCACACAACCCATGAAGCAATCCGTACATACAGGTCCAAGGGGAATTTCCTATAGCTACTCCATCTATTTGATTATATAATTTACCAAAAGTAAAATCCCATCAGCAGTTGCTAAATGCAATAATTTTTGCAAGTCTGTTTTATTAAGTCCAAACACTGATAAATGGTTTTCACATATATTATTAAGAATAATGTCGGTTGTTTCTTTTTACCGGGATATTGTGAAAAGAGAGGTTACATCGGAATTAGCCATTACAACATCTTGGTTAAAATTGAAAGAGCATAATTCTTTAACAAATTTGGAAGAATTAGATATGTTAGACCACCTAAAGTTAGAGGGTTTAAAACTGGAACCAAAAAACTTGGACAGGTTATAAACTAAAAGTACCAATTGAGGAAATAATGGGTCTTAAAGAGTTTCGTATTTTATGTATCCTTTGGTAGACCATACGTGTAACCAGGCTTAGACCCTGCGGCAAATAAAGAACTAAATGTATCCTCCCCAATCCTATCTTTCAGACGCCTTAACACTCCATTCAATTTATCTTCTTATTTTAAAATCTGACTAGCAATACCTACATTTAAAATACTAAATTTTGCATTGTCAGAGAGTATTTCATTCATTTTGTCTAAATATTCGGACCTATTCATATTACAACACCCTACCTTTTATCTGGCTTCTGGTAATAACTATACTATTATCGCCTTAAGGTTACGTAAAATATTGATTCTGTCTTTATTTAACTGATTGTCACCTCCTTTTTCGATTGAAATCCCTAACCGCAGTTGCGATCCATATAAAAAAAACAAAAACTCAAATTCATATATCTACAAAACTCTACGGCATTCTGCACACAATTTACACTAAGTACTGCAGCTACATCAGAAATCAAGCAATGAACCTGGAACTATTAAAGATTCGTAAAACTCTACGGAGTAACGTCCTCCTGAATTACAACAAACTACAAGTCATGCTCATTTACAACCCATTAACACCCGAAAGGAAAAAAAATGACCCGTAACTACCCATTACCAAAACAACAATACAACCCAGGAATGCATCCATGCTAATACCCATTAACCGGTCTTTTTAATCTTAGAAATATGTGTCAAACGAGACACACCTGTGTTTTCATTCACAACAATAAATCTATTTCCCAATTTTGTTTCAGGTCTATACGGATTATAGATACTTTCTTCATTCTGTGCAAATTAGCAAGACCGTCTAAAGTCTTATCAATAAACTCCCTACCATTGTCTGTGATCAGACATTCAGGAACACCATATCTACAAATTATCCCCTTAAAGAACGCTATAGCAACTTCCTCAGCTGATTTGTACTTCAGTGGGAAAATCTCGACAAAACGAGTTGGGGCTCGTCAACAACTACTAATAAATGTCTATAACCATAAGCGGACTCTGAGTAGGTTACCCAGAATATCCATATGCACTCTCTGAAACGGCCTATGTGGTACGGGATATGAACCCAAACGACACGACACCTGCCGTCGCTGGCTTATTCGCATTGCAAATAGCGCACTTCTTCACAAAGGCTTCTACTGTGGAAAACATATTTTTTCCAAAAGAACTTTGACCTGACGTTTTCATACGTCTTGTCCACACCTAAAATGAGGAGAAAATTTTACAATGTACAATGTCTAGAACTTGTGGTACTAGACTCTGGCACGATGATTTGTGTAATCTCACCCATGCTTCTTCGAGTACTTCCGCAAGTTATACTTAACTTTCTCACCAATAAATTATTCTCCAACTCTAGACCAGAAAGGTAACTATACCCCTTTCTTCGGTGAAATTCCCTAAGAAATGCCTTAGCATCTGACAACAATTTATCTTCATCTTGCTTTTGTTCGATAAGCCTATGTCCCAAGTGACATTTTCAATTCGTAATATAACACACTGCGTTACTCTCAATTATCACGAACAACAATCTCCCGAGACTGCTGACTCACTATTTCTCCTCGAAGTATGTGCACTGTAGAAACGTGTATGTCCTCTACATGCGATATCTCAGAACTACTTGCATCAGAGAGACATTAGACACCAAATATTTACTCTTCTCCCACACAGGATTCGGTGTATTTCCTCATCCTCGATCGGAAAATATCTGCTCAATGCATCTGCAACTACATTATGCTTACTCAATGTATTTGAGGTTTGCATCAAAATCTCTCAATGTCAAAATCATGGATCAACACTTCCTTTGTCCAAACGGAAAGTGTCACTCAAGCAAAGGCAAGCGCCTGTCTACATAATTGGCTGCAAACACATACCCACGCGCACATACGTGTGTGACTACAAAAACCAAGAAGTGCATACACACTCGTGCAAAAACTGTTTTGCACCCCGCAACTCATAAATATCACGTAGGATACTACCCAAATATTAAAGTTCCCAGAAATAACCCAACAACCAAATATCACCCTTACATAATACACGCCGATGCGTACCGCAGATTGCTATAAAAAAAAAGAAAAAATACAACGCACCATAATACGCTCAGCGCTTCACTAGGCGTGGCAAAGCAAGTACGACGCTCCGCCCAAACTCGTGACGCAATTACTATGTCACCGTGGTGATGACGTAACACAATCGTTGCAACCGAAACATCAGTTAAACACAACGACAAAAAAACACACAGTTGTCCCTATCACCAGTTACAACACAACGAAAAGGACAATTTCACACTAACACAACCAAAAAAAATAACATCACAACACTTATGTTAGCAGCGCGAATTTCCATCAAGCGAAGAGAGAAACAAACAACACTCGCAAGGTTCACGTTTTAACACGCATAGTTTATTCATTATCGCAATTATTGCAATAATATCACTGTTTTACCCTGCACCCAAAACACTCTCCACAAAAACACTAGCTAGCGAGAGAGATGCTCACGGCTTCCGCCCTCAGCAACCGCCGGACTTCACAAAATCCTATCCCAGATGCCAACACTAATTTATATCTCT